>NC_058132.1:591326821-591393129 GCF_016433145.1 Gracilinanus agilis | reverse complement strand
CCCCCACCCCGCCCTCCTCTGTCTCCGTCTCTGTCTTTGGTGAAATAAAAATTACTACGTTCCAGAAAGAAAAAGCTACCATATAAAATCTGGCAAGATTGCAGTTATGTCACCTACAGATTAGGGAGCGGTGAAATATTAATTATCTTTGAGTATACAGTGTCACCTGGTGGACCGTCAGTAGCATTGCAAGGCACGTAATTTACTGGCAAGTTTTTGAAAGGAACAAAGGAAAAATGAAAGCCTTGTAAGTAAGAAATAACACACCGCTGGAGTTTGATCAGGTTTGAGTCCGTGAAGAGCCTGATGCTGCACATGATTACAAATCAAGATTACATAACTGCAAAAGACTGAAATCCAACCATTTTTTCACAACCCCAGACTCAGACATGGAGCTACAATGATTTCTCAATGGGTTGCTGTAAAAATCATCAAAGGCTTTCAACTCTGTCCCACTTTCAGTAATGAAAGAGTAAGGAAACATCTTGAGCTCTGTCTCTCCCTGTGACCCTAATCCTATCTCTTCCCGCCCTATCTGGGATCATCGTGAGCCATCATCTTGTCTCATTAAATTTCTTTCCATTGACTCCTTTTGATCCATTTACAAAAATATTTAGATTGCCTCCATTTTTTTAAGTATTTATCTCATATTTTTACTGAATTCAGCTATCTAATGTGCCTTTTTCTCATCGGACCAAACTTCTTTATAAATTTACCTCCATTTGAAGCCTCTACATGTTACTCCTGTACTCTCTTTTGAACGTCTTTGCCATCAGACTTCTCCCCCAGCCACCGAACTGCAAATGCTTTCTCAAAGGTCACCAGAGACTTTCTGTTTGTCGAATTAGGTCTCTAATGGCATTTCTTGAGTGATCCTTCTTTGAATGTTCAGTAATATCTGACGTTGTAGAACACCCACTGCTGGGCAGAGTTAGCTCTCCTAGCTTGTCATTGAAAACACTATACTTTCTTGGTTCTTCTACCTCTCTAGCTCTAGTTTCTTCTCTTCCTGGCCCCACAAAGTGAGTGGTTCTCAGAGTTTTAACCGTATCTCTCTTCCATTTTCTCTCTGCATCCTACCTCAAGATAACCTTTCTTGGTCATCTCATTCATTTCCCTACCTTCAACTATTGGCTCTATGCAGATGGCTCCCAAATCAATATCTTCAGTCCCGAGTTCATCTCTGAGTTCTGTACCTGCATCTCCGACCATCCATAAGATATGTAGTCACTGAGCAGTATAGGTATAAGAAGTCTATTCATTAGTACCTTGAATTAAAATTTCCAAAACTAAGTTTGTGTTTTTTTTTCAAAATTATATAGTACAAGATTATTTGAAAGGTGTAACAACATGGATAACCCCATTTAATATCTGTATGACTGTTAAAATCAAGCAAGGCACAGAGCAAGAATGTATGTACGCCCATCAAGGACATCTGCCACTTCCACAAAGTGGTTCAAACATGGTCTAAATCATGGGATCATAAATTTAGAGCTATAAGGAATTTTAGAGACCATCTAGTCCAACACCCTCATTTTATCCATTAAGAAACTACAGATTAGGGGGCAGTTGGGTAGCTCAGTAAATTGAGAGTCAGGCCTAGAGATGGGAGGTCCTGGGTTCAAATACAACCTCAGACACTTCCCAGCTGTGTGACCCTGGGCAAGTCACTTGACCCCCCCCATTGCCCACCCTTACCACTCTTCCATCTATGAGCCAATACATAGAAGTTAAGGTTTAAAAAAAAGAAACTACAGATTAGACAGATTAAGTGACTTGCCAGGGCCATACAATAAGTATCAAAGGGCAAATCTAAATATAGGTTTTCCTGACTCCAAGTCCAGAGTTCTAATTATTGTGCCATGCTGTCTCTCTAACACAAGGGTGGCATAGGATAGAAAAGTAAGAATGAATTGTGATATACATGCTTGGAGGAACTAGGCACAAGAATGAGAACATCAACCTATTGCAATAATTCCACTTTGGGGAATTTCCAAGTGAGTCAGTCACTTAATGACATTGAAGGATAAGTGATGGACTTATTGTGTGGGATATTGGTACCCATGTGTTGTTAAGAAACTTAGAGGAAGACTCTCAGATTGTTAGTGAATTCAATGTGTAAGATTTCTGGGAGAACATGGACAAGAGTCACATAGGATGAAAAAGTATTGAGGAGCTGTGATCTGTGGCCTTAGAACAATTGAGATCATAGAACCACTGATATATGTGATGTGCAACTCTGGTCCATTTCTTCCCATACTATAGTTCCTTCTAATGTTTTGGGGACCTTCCTCAGAGTCCCTTTACATCATAAGGATAAAAACTTAGTATACGAGCTTGTCTTACAGTTATCTCTTGCTTTTGCCATGTGATTGACCCATTTTATTTTTCAAAGATTGCATTGTATATACCACTTCTGCCTTATTTGTTGTAATGAACTGCATTCTGTTCGTGCCCACCATGTATCTTTCTATTGTCTTTTTGATAATCCTCATTTTTAATCAGTCATACTATAATAATCCATGACACTCAGCCAGATATGGTTAGCAGAAGTGAATTTGTGTTAACAGATATTGTTTGGATAAACTGGCATGTGTTCTGAAATTTGCAATTTCCTAAATTCATTCCCATCCACTCTCTTCTTCCTGTCCAGTTCTGAACTCAATTGACTATTTTTGTGTCTGTTTAGGATAACTGTTAATCCAACTTCATACCATGGTCTTGGCATTAGGCACTTTCCTTTGACTTGTTTTTCCCTGAGTGAATAGTGAGGCCCAACTCTTATTGAGTGACTTCATATCTCATTCAGAAGGCTCCAAAATACTGTATAATCCACAAAAAGGAAGACCTGAAGGAGGATCAACCATAAGGAAGCCCCTATCAACTGAAGCCGCTAAACCATATCTCCTCCATGATATTTGTTGAATATCTTTGGCAAATATACATTCCTGGTCTTAAAATTATTAAGAAGAGGTTATATCAGGTTGTTAAGAAGGTTGTCTCAGTTGTTCTTTCTTTTGTCTTTCATGAAATCTTTGTTTAATTTTTATGGAAGATACTTTGTTAGAAGAGACCCTATAAAAGAGGATTTTGTCCTACAAAGTCATGGGGGTTTTTATGGCTAAGTTTCACAATGGGATTTGGTATACTCTACATCTTTTATGTTATGTGATTCAAACAAGTTATTTCATCTACTGATTCTGGGCATTTTCACTGGTCATTATGCCCTGAATTTTCTTTGCCCTTACCTCTTCCTCAGTGATTCCCTAGCTTCTTTTAAATCCCAGCTAAAAATCCCACCTTTTACAAGAATTCTTTCCCAATTTCCCTTAATACTTTTCTCTGTTGATTATCTCCAACTTATATTGCACATATCTTGTTTGCACAAAGTTGTTGGCATCTGTCTATCCCACCTCCTAACTCGTTAGATTATGAGATCCTTGAGAATAGAGTTGGTCTTTTATGTTCTGTTGCATCCACAGCACTTCTCATGGTACCTGATACCCGTCCCATCCCTTTCTTGAAAAATATCTTTACAATCTTGCAACTTATCTCTGAATAAACCTATAACCCATTCCTTATGCCTAATCCTTTTTATCCATTTCCCCACCTTCTGCTCCCCTTGATTGACTTTTGACAGAGTGATTTTCTCCCCATTTCTGGATATGTTGTTAAATGATTGTTGATTTATTTAAATAGAATAAAAGCTTCTTGTGGGAGGGAATTAGTTAATTTTGTCTTTGCATCCCTAGTGCTTAGCACTGAAGAAATTTAAGTAATAGTAAAGATGTGAACTATTATGGATTATCACATGAGAAGCAATAGAAGGAAAGACAAATTTAAAGAAAATATGATGAGGTCAATATAGCAAAATTAGCCTATAATTAGCCTTAAGGATGGAAATGGAAGGAGGGCCAAAAATTGATGAAAAATGAAAAAAATATTTGCAAATATTTTTATGACAAATTCTTTTCAACATTTTTTGAAGAGCAATAGAGCCACATCACACTTACAGATGTGCTTTTTAAGAAAGAAGAAATAGCATTGACAGAAATATAGCCCAACGCTTGAAGGAAAAATCTGACTTTGTGAGAGAGACAAAAAGACAGAGGCAGACAAGACAGAGACAGAGAAAGAATAATAATACCTGCTGATTGAATTTCCAGCTTTCTCATCTTGTAAAAACTGTATTAGAATAATCTTAACATGCATTTAAGCCATCCTTGATAAGTGATGTCTAAAGAGAACTGCATGACACAAAACATGAAAATGCAGAAAATGGAGAGCTTTGAAAAATAGAGCTATTCAACTATGCTTTCTATCTTACATTTTCTACAATGTTTCTTTTGCAATTAGAGTGCTCTTTTTTCCATCCTCAGATAGGCAGTGTGGTATTTTGAACTGTAATGCCAGTAGGAAAATGTAATTGTTGAATAAAATAAAAGTGACCATCTCAGGCTTACCAGAAACAACTCAAACAAAAAAGTCTGCATCAGATAGAGAAAGAAAGGGACAAAGTTCACCTCAGGCACTTGGCATCAAGACAGAGAGAATGTGATGTAAGCATTTCCTTTCTCTAGCAAAGAAAATACACTTAGAGAGACTATGAGAAGTCAGTCTTCTTGCCATGTGATCTTGGTGAGTGAACTAAATGTATGAAGCCTGGGAATGCTGTACTGGTGGGCTGCTTTTTCTTTCAGTAAGCAGGGACACAGCACAGAACATTCCTTAGAGCAGTTTGCTCATCTTTGAAATCGCGGCAATGGAATATAGCACAAAAGGTTTGGATTATAACTAAAATGTGTATTTCCTGGATTATCTACTAACATAACACAATGATCCTATGGTCCGTGTGTCACATCCCTTAATGTCCTACCCTTTAGGACTTTTGTGATAAATAATTCCATTGTTCCACTTCATCTACTGGAGTCTGTATAAAATATGTAAAGGTCAGAAGGGAACCGGTTTTATTTTCTTTTCGACACAAACTCTTGTGTTTTCCCAGAATAACACACACACACACACACACACACACACATACTAATAAATATGTGTTATGTATACACATACTCATACATATTGTGAATATGTAGAATCTGTACTGTGTGAATAAATATATATTGTATTTGAGCATATAGTATTGATTGAACTTTGTGAATATTGTTGTGTCTCTGTATATAGATCTTTCTACATGCCTAGATTCACACACACAGTAGGGTCTCATATGCATGGGGTGGATGTTCCAATGGCTGAAGCCTTGGTTTTAAGGGTACATCTGCTGACCACCTTATATGTGTATGTTCTCTCTGCTCCTGCCCCTTGATTTGTCCTCTGCACCTCATGACCCACTACCAAAAAAAAAAAAAAACTTCTAAGAAAAATTAAAGTGGAAGCAGAAGGGACCCCCAGCAGGCAGACCATTGCTGCAAGAAGACTTCCGGTCCTTCATGAGCGGACTTCTGGCACTTGGGGACAAGAGAGACCTCCAGGAATTTGGGTTGACTGAGGAGAACTGAAGCCAAGGGATGAGGGGCCATTCCTGTATATTGACATTTGCGTTTGTGTGTATGGTGTTGTGTGTGCTGTGCTGTGTTCCCACATACACACATTTCAATACTACAAAACGAGGATGGTCCTTCCATTGGTATAACTCATAACCCTTCCATACTTTCTCATCATGTGATTCTGTCCAAATCGCCCCATAAATCTCATGACATGGAGTGGGTCAACTCGTGCACGGACACAGGGAGCGCTGGGACACATCATCGGTGATACCTTTTTCTCTCCGAGACTTACCTTCTTTTCCAGTCATAATCTTTGTTACCAACATTTAACAGTTTTTGATGCACAATTTCTCATCAGTAATGTACCACATACCTCTGTTGCCCACAAGGGGCTTCAAATTTTGATTCTTCAGAAACTGTGACTTTCCATGACTTGTAGGCATCTAGCTTTATTGAGACAGTATCAGTTAAAAATGGAGGATTTAAGGGCCAGGAGCAATTTTGGGAGAGCTGAAATTGCAATGCCTCCAAATACAATACAGATTTTCCTTCCTTTTGAATTCTAGGCCCAGTTCACTGTGTGTGTGTGTGCGTGTGTGTGTACACACATTAACATGTTTAACATTTAAAGTCCTTCACAATTTGGCTCAAGCCTATCTTTCCAGACATCTTCCCAAGCCCTTCTCATGCATTCTCCATTCCAGCCAAACTTCCCCAAAGTTCTCTTCTTTCTCACTTATTTCTATATGTTGGAATCCCTAGCTTTCAAGACTCAGGTTCCACCTGATACCTCTTATCTGAGATTCTTACATTCTCTCCCATTGTTAGGGTTTTTAATATGCCCCCAAATTATTTTGTCTTCATTTGTTAATGTTCCTGTTATATCTCCTTCCTCTTCTCTCCAACAGAATGCAAACATTTTGAGCACAAGAGTGTGACTTTAAAAGGAAAGAGCCTGGGCACCACCCATCATGCTGCAATGGATCCTACATGACTTACAGTAAGTCACTTGGCACTTTGGATGAATCCCCTACGTAAGATTTATGGAAGAATGAGGACAAGAATCATAAAGTATAAAGAAGTATGACCAGTAAATCAGTATTTAAGGACCTACTTATGAACCAGGTACTGCACTAGATGCTGGGTGTACAAAGAAAGGTGAAAAGACAATCCTTGTTCTCAAGAAGCTCACAATCTAATGGGGAAGAAAACAAGGAAACAATTATGTACAAACATAGTATATCTGATAAATAAGAAATAACCAACAAGAGGGAAGGCACTAGAATTAAGGTTTGGGAAACACTATAGGATATAATCTGTACTGTTGGAGTATCAACATTGATGAGAGCTCAGATCCGTTAAAGTTTTCAAGTATGAAGAAAAAAAATTTTAACAATTCTTGTCATCCAAAAATGGAATGGATTATCTTGTGAGATAAGTGACAAATAGGAACTATCACTATGGGTTCTCTATCACTACAATTTTAAGTAGAAGTAGGATAATTATTTGTCAGATGTAATAGAATAAAAGATTATGCTAGATGACCTTTATGTACAATTACAACTCTTAATATTTCATGAATCCAACATAGCAGATAATAAATGAATTTTCTAGAAATAGAATTCAGACCTAACTCCTTTGTGGTGGCCAAAAAAATCAAGTTTCTGGAATATTTTAAGGTCATACATTCCAGGTATTCTTTAGCCTGTGGTGAGACTACTCTGTAGCTTCTCACCCATTCTTTTCCACTACTACTAAACATTTCTCACATCAGTAAAACCCAGGACCTCAAAGGGAAGCTGTTTGACAGAATCTACACACTTTATAGATCCTTTAAGAAATTGCTAGTGACATGAAATCTAAGCCTAGATGAGTTCAGTATCAACTTGCAAATCATGCCTCTGATACTTAATGGTTGTATGACTAAAGGCAAGGCCTTATTTTGTCATCTGTTAAATGAGGAAGCTAGTCTAGATGATTGCAGAGGTCCCGTCCAGTTCTAAATCTATGAGCCTTTGATTTAGAGAAATCACTCAGGGAAAGCTTACAGACTATGACTAAATCAGTTTCTGTAATTCTGGCTTCACTTCTTTTGGTTTTCATACATGTTTAAAAGTTTTTGAAGGAAACTACTTGGAAATAATTTTTCTTCTTTGGTCTGGTCCTATAATTCTATTGGCATTTAGAATCCTCTGTAAAGAAACTCCCTCCACTGATGCAGATCCAGCAAACATGCTACAGCTTAAAGTCTAAGAGTGATAGGCCTTGAGAGGTTAAGTAACTTGGCTAGAGACAAATAAAAGTATGTTTAATGCTCATTTTTTAAAAAGCACTGAATAGCATTTGTCAGAACATAAAACACTTCAGAGGGCTTAGTTCCAGAGGACTTGGAAATTTATTTAAAATAGAGAATGGTTTCATGAGTCACATCAAGGAACAAAATACAAAGGTGATAAACACTTTATAAAATAATCTTTAAGTTGCTCTTTTATCCAAATAAGAGGAGGTACAGTTTGCTCCAAATCTGCAAAAAAAAAAAAAACAGCAATAGTACATTCATACTGACTCCTGGTAAGACCACCTTCCCTTTTATATTTATTATATAGTATTAAAGTACAGAACAATTAACCACTGTTTTAGAATACAAGATGGAAGTTACATAAGAAGCTTAGAGCCCTTCATTATAGTCAGCCCTCTCTCCAAATTTAATCAATTCATGGGTATCCATTTTACTTACTCCTCAGTCTAAATCTGTCACCAGAACATTTCCCATTTCCAATGCCATAACATTTATTAATCACCTGTACAAGGTACTCTGCTAGTTGCTGGAAACACAAAAACAAAATGAAAATCAATCCCTGCCCTTAAAGAGCTTACATTCTCCCAGGAAAGTGATATAATAAATAGACAAGCATGACAATTTATGGAAGTGATGGTAATAAGGAGAGATTTTCAATGGGAGTTGACAGAATCCTTAATCAAGGGATTCTGAGCAGGAGAAGTATATGCTTGTCAAAAGGGACAGTGAAGCAAAGACTAAGAGGTAAAAGATGATGGGACAAATATCTGTAGTTAACAACATCAACATTCACATAAAGAAACCACTTTCATAAAGAACCACTGATGTTCTCTAGAAATAAGCATACAGAATATGAAAGCCTTCTCTTTCCAGGCTGTGCTAAAGCATGACTTTCTAAAATTTTAAGTCTTTTTAGTAGTAATTGTTGATGCAGTACTTTTCCCTCAAAGCTAAAGAAAATATATTTTGTGATCTCATGAAGTTATATCACAGTCAATTCTTGCTTATCTGCATTGGCACAAATATGGTTTGTGACTCATATTTTCCCAAAGCTGGGCCAAACACATCAAGTATTTTGATTAAATGACTTCTTACTGAGCTGTAAGGAAAAGAAAGAGTAAAACGAGGTATCACTGTATCAACATGGGACTTTTTCATATTAATTATATTATTTTAATTTACAATGCAAGATATAACAACTGGTTGCCTACAAAACCTTTTAACTCAGTTAACTTGAAGTGAAAGGCAAATCTAAGGATAATGAAAGTCAATAAGAATCCTTTCAAAATGTCACAGAACAAAACATATTAAACATGCTTGATATATCTAAGGTCCTTTTTAAATTAATACATTCAACAAACATTTCTGAGAGGTCATTAGAGTATGTAAAACATGCTGTATTATTAGGACCTGTGGGAAATCTAAAAATGCTGACCGTCTAACAGAGAAAGTACACAAGAACACAAACAACTTTATATAAAGTAGACTGTGATAAGTGCATGTGAGAAATGTAAAGTGCTAAGAGATTCCAGAAAAGGGAAAAAAAATCACATTTGGCTTAGGGAAATCAGAGAAGGCATCAAGAGAGCTAGGAAGAGATTTCTCTGACATGCTGTATTATAATTAATGATAATAGTTAATATCAATATAGTATTTTACAAAGTACTTTACATTTGATCCTCAAAACCTACAAGATAAGTAATAAAAGAAATATCCCCATTTTACAGATAAAAATCTAAGCTTAAAGAATGCATGCTTTGTTGAATTCAGATCTCCTGACTCCCAATTCCCAAGTTTTTTCTCCTATATCAAGCTACTAATAAATAATAAATTAATGAAGCAATCTCAATAAATAAGGAAGCAATCTCAAAGCATTGTTATGGGAAGGTATATGCTAGTCTGTATAGTAAAGCACACCTGGAAATGAAAGTTCTTGCCACAAAAGTCCTTATCACTATGAAATGGTTTAATATCAAGAACAAAGATGGTTTTATCAATGGGAGTAACATTAAACACATTAAATTACATTAATTAGCACTTCTTATTCTGCTTCTATGGGGCTTTTCCACTTGCAGTTGAAATCTCCCATCTCCTCTCTACATTCTCTTCTCCTATTAGAAGAGAGCCATGGAAAGCAGCAGAAAGCTCATTTTTCTTACTGTATCCCCAAAAGGAAGCACAAAGCCTTGTGCATAGCATTTAATAAGAGCCCCCACTCTCTAACATTTTTTGTTTCTTCTTACATTAGCCTAGATTATACTGATTTCCTATCCATTCTAAAAAGAACAAAATAAATTCATTTAGTTCTGAATGTTAATGAAAATACTTGAAGACATTTAATAATTTTTCAATTATCTAACCTTAGATAAATGAAATGGCTTAGGTTTTTCCTCACTAGCAGGCAGACGATCTAAATAAGCCAAGTCATCCCAAGGTCATTTACAGATGAAACTAGAATCTTATTATTATTTCCCTCCCCAAAAATGGTGATCAAGTGAATGTCATTAACTCTTGATCCATATAGTTATGAAAATATATACAATTACTGAGAAGAGTTTTACAAATTATATTCCATGACAAATGATATTCCATTTACAATGTCACAAATGACTGACTGAATTGAAAAGAGAATATAAGATTCTACTGTACTCACTACTAGATTGTAATCAAGTATTTAACACAGTGAAGCAAAGTACTCCCTTAAAGGCTGTCCTCCAACAAGTTATCTCCCATATGTACATCAAAACCATGTAAGACATAAGAGATAAGATTGTAAACTCTCTGATTAAAAATATCAGAAAAGCCTAAAACAGAAAAAAAAATTGTTCTTTCCAGAGATGTACATAATTCTCATGAAGGGGATCTAAGGATTTAGACATAGGTAGATTCTTTATTAGATGATAAGGTCTTGGACATACTCATTTAGAGATGACATTGGGCTGATTGCAAAAAACAAAGTAACAATCCAGAGTCTCCTACATAAGAGTCATAATCACTTAAAAGAGTATGGCATAGCTATCCATACTGAAAAAAGAATGGTTGGTGAATGCCTACAGACCAAACTATTACATATAGTTGGATGGACAACCTATAGAGAACCTCCATTAGTATATAAATCTTGGACAAACACCCCAAATGGAAAATGGCCTGGGGCCCAGAACTGAACAGGATAAGGGGGGTAGGTTAGATTTCCTCTGGGAAACTACTAAGATTTTTTTCAATGACTTCATATTTCTTTCTGAAACAAAAGTCCATCTTCTAGTGATATTGCATAGCTGTGAGCTATGGAATACTATGTTTTCTAAGAAATTACAATAGCACATTATCCACAAAAAAAAAGAGAGAGAGAAACAGAGAGGCACATGGTATGCCAGGGCAATGTGTCATACATCACAAATGAAGAATTACACAAGTGAAGTAGCATAATGGATGTTATCTGAAAATTGTGAAACTGGAAAAAAATGGCTAATCATGTAGTAAAAAAGAGGTAACTAATGGGTAGTCAACATGTTATACTGTTATCCATATGATACCAGAAGGATATCTGTCAGGCCTCTAATGATGGAATTTATAGGAATATATAGATTAAAATTCCAAGGAAGAACAGGCATGCAGGGTCTTAATTTCCATCAATGGAAAGAATATTCACATTGATGAGATCCTAGAGCCACTGGAATATTGGAGGCAGTAGTATAGGCAGCAAGGAAACAACACAGGTAAACGTCCAGACTTGTACCTGTAAAATACAATGTAATTGAATATTAAAAAAAAGTCCATTATAAAGAGGATAAATAAATAGCATATGACATAATTTGCACTATTAAAAATTACTGTGGGGAAAAATACTAATGCAGTCACAACGGTGTCTATCTTTTGACTTTCCAACTTAACTGAAAATATAGGAGGAGAGGAATAAGAAAGGAATGCTACTCATTGGAATTTGCTATTCGTTAGTGAGAACAAGCATCAATGCAATCATAATGATGCAACATTCCTATGTGAGTTTGAACATGTTTCTCCAACAGATATTAATTTTAGAAACCAGATTAGTTTTCTAATATTACCTGCAAATAGCTAAGGTGAAATTAGCTAAGTTCCAACATGGTCTGTACACTTAACAGTCTGAGATTTTAATGAAAAGTTGTTCCAAGATTATTCCTTCAACTGGTAAAAATATAAATGAACAACTCAAAAACTGAGAAATTTACAGTCTCAACATATTTATATTTCTGGTGTCAACATTTAATGAAGTAGCATAATACACTCATTACTATGTGTCCTAAGTAAATTAAGTGATCCATTATTAATATATAAATATAAATTCTTTACAACTGACAATAAAAATATGAGGGCTCTTAATCATTAGACTACAGAAAAAACGAGTTTTGAGTTCTGCTGTATACTATTAGTGGAACAACTTTCTTCGTTTTTAATGTTGTGTTTGCAAGTTCAGAAGTTGCTGATAATTATCAGTCCATTATCACTTAGAAATACAATATTATTTTTTTACATTTATGTTGAACTACTAACCCCTCAAAATAACTCAACATTTTTTTCTGGCTATATGCCAGCAAACCATCCCTTAACTACGAGGCCAAGCAGAATTTTAAGAATTATAAAATGTATGTTAGAATTCAAAGTTCTTCAGTTTCCCCCCTCCAAAACTACTAATATTCATCACTCAAGGATCAGACTTTAGAGCCAAAGAGTATCATTCAATATATCCCTTTAGTTTTAGTTACAGATGAAGAAATCAAGGCTTTAGAGTTGTTCAAGGACTTGCCAAAGGATACAGAGCACAATGGCAATGGAATGTAGACTAGAACGCAAGTCTTCTGAATCTTGGGACAGTGTTTTTCCCACTATATACCACTCTTCTATCTTAGAAATGATACTAAGACAAAAGGTAGGGGTTTAAAAATTTTTTTTAAATAAGTCACTTAACATCTCTAGTAACAATCTTTCTACTACGCCAAGCTCAAAGAACTATAATTGTTTTGGAATCCTAAAGAACCACCAAAATGTGAGTAGTTATTATTATTGTTGTTGTTGTTGTTACCTATTAGAGGTAACAATTACCAAAAAGAGGCAGCTACCCTTTAAGGAAGATCATCTTAGAGAAAATAATGAACAAGCCAAGCCTGTTGCTATGATCTCCCTATATTGAAGCAAGCTCAAAATAAACTTCTGAATACCCCCCAGGTATAAAAAAAAAACAAAAACAAAAAAATCTTGTTATGCAATTATTAAGGAATTAACCCATCATGGAAAACCTCCATTCACAAAGAAGCTCTTAATGCTTTCTAATCAGGTTTGGTGAAAAGAAAAAGAACTTACCATATTTATTACTCTCTAATTAATATGAAGCCTATTTGTGACCCAAAATTAATGCCGTCCCGGACATGAGAGAAGAACATATCAGGATGACAGGATGTACAAAGGTCAAGATTTTGGTTCTGGTCAGATTTAGAATCACCTTGAATATTCTGAGGAAGAATTCCTCCTCGTTCTAAAAGAATTCTTAAGATAAAAAACAAAAACAAAGAAAGGGACCAACAATTTATATACCAGTAATCATAAGGAGGGAAGAGTTTTATTTTGGCATGAAACTGTCCTAATATAAAGACACACAAACTACAAAGGAAATTAATTATATTTCAATTATGATACCTAGCCTATTCTGCAAATGGGTTCTATATTCTTAATGAGAGAACAGTGAAACCTTCCATATTGTACTCTACAGACTTGGTTTAAGTACACAGTTTTGCGAACAACAAAAAGTATGGTGATATTTCTAAAGCAAATTTAAAGGTATTTTAATGGAAGGCTCATTTAATTAAATCATACCATTAGACAGAATTCAAATATTTTAGAATTGAAAATCATCTAGTCCTCTTTTCTCCTTACTTTCTCTGATTTGATATTTTTTAACAAGAAAAATAATTAACAAAGTAGTATATTATATACAAGCCTAGAAAGTGATGAAGTTGGTTCTTAAAGCCATAAGCAGAAATAAGCTGTATTCCTTTATGTTTATACAAAAAAATTTTAAGTCTTTTTAGCTAACTTTGCTTTTGGAAGCCAAAGGAGTATTTGCTAGGTATAATTGCAACCAGGCAATTTTCTAAAGGTATTAATAATATAACAAAAAATTCAAATAGCAAGGCTCCAGAAAAATGTCCTAAAAGGTATTAGGTTTCTATCACCCTAGTTATTTTAAACTAAAGAACCACATTCCTCTACTCAGCTGATAAGAGGAATGTTCTCTGGTTATTTACTGCTTTTCTTAAATAAATCAACTTAATATTATACTATTCTTGGGAAACTTTAGCCTATATACTTCTCATGATTAAAAGAAATTTTGGTCTGTCTATAAAAAAACCTTTTTAAAAACAGATTAAATCACATGCCAATTATTTCTTTTTAAATATATAAACATCTGCAAAGGTCTAAGTAAAATTTCTATATGGTTTAGCTAGAACAAGTTTTGTGTTTTAACCACATTTTTGATATAACTGAATTCTCATTTTTTTAATGTCAGTATCCTGAATATCTTAGGGCTATGATTTTAGTCTTATAATGCAAAATATGATATTTTATATTATCAGGAAAGAAATCAAACTTACCGAGTGGCCTTACGTATGTCAACATAGGGATTTGGAGAGTCAAATAGTCTTACACAACGAGGGTCAAGATTATGAAAGGCCTTTGCTGAATCTCTTGGGAGAGTAAAACAGCAAGGTCCGACTGAAGGGCCCATTACAACAAGAATATCTTCCAGGCGACATCCATATTCTGTTACCAGAGCATTGACAGTAGCCATAGCAACTCCTAGCAAGGTTCCCCTCCATCCTAGGCAACAGCAAAGGGGAAAAAGTCCAAATTTAGAATTGCTGGACAAGTATGGTTTAAATATTAGTTCTTGCATTACTGCAATAACAGATCGATCCAAAAGTGCTACAAGTTCTTTATAAAGCTGTTACATATCAATATAAGGCCATGACTAGAAGAGACTAAGGAGAGTCTATATGGGGTACAACTTTAAAGATGGAAATGTGATGTGATTCAGAAGGAAGAAAATAGTAACAAATATGCACACTTAATAACTTGGAAGATAAATGATTTCATTAACCAATGTAGACAGACTTCTACATCGCATAGGTTTTTCACAAAAAGATGTGGCCAGCTTTGTGGTGACTGGCCTCTCCAAATTTAACAAGGCCTCATTATCGGAGGATATCCACAAAGTCCATAGCCAGAATCATAGCCAATGCTTTTCCAGGTTGGTAAAACCTACCAGTGCTTTAACTCCTCTCAATATTTGAGAGCATAAAACAATAAGTCATAACATTAGGATGTGAGTGGAAAAAGAAAATATTAAATAAACATACACATGCTGCTATTAACAGTGGGATGATATGATAGTTTTTTTAATTCCTAAAATATAAGAAATTCATAATTTATAATATTTCTATGTAATAATGTATAATAAAATAAAATAATTAACTATTTTCTACTTAAAATGGACTAGGAAGAATTGATCAAAGAAGGAAGAAAGAGTAATATTAGAACTTTTTAAAGTTAACCATATATGCCGGTTAATGCTAAAATAAATTCTGATAGATGACTATGGATTCTCAATGATCTGGGTGGCCAGGACCATCAATAGATTTTTAATGAATACCTAGTATGTGTAGAACATCATATTAGGAACTATAGTTGGAATTCTACCTAGAGGCAAAAGA
The DNA here is from genome assembly GCF_016433145.1 of Gracilinanus agilis. NCBI lineage: Eukaryota > Metazoa > Chordata > Mammalia > Didelphimorphia > Didelphidae > Gracilinanus > Gracilinanus agilis. The sequence goes on along the minus strand of NC_058132.1, from coordinate 591,377,581 downwards.
ATTAACTAGGTGATCTCAGAGGCCTTCTAGTCCACAGAGTTTATGAGAGAAGATGATGATCTTATAAGGTAGGGTCTTATACAATAAAGAAAGGGTTAGGAATGGACCTGAGATTTCTTATAGGGAACTCACAAATCAGGAAAATCTCCTTCTACCAATGAAGGTGCAGATTCCCATCTTCTCTACAATTTTAGTCTCAGAGTTGTCAAGAGTAGAAGTAAGCAAACTAGACTTATGCCTTTCAAACTACAGCAAATAGGCTGATAAGGTAAAAAAGGTTTTTACATCTTTAAATACAAGAGCACTTTACTTGTGTAATAGTTTTTACACTTCTGAATATAGTTCTCTTGTATTTAAAAATATAAAGACCATTCTTTGCTCACTGGTCTTACAAAAACAGGCCAACTTTTAGTCGAGAATAGTAAGGGGTAAGTGACTGGTTTGTCCAGAGCCACACAGACATTATGTTAGAGGCTGAAACTGAACACAGGTCTTCCTGGCTTCAAAGTCAGTTCTTGATCCATTACCCCCATCCATGCTGTGTCTTTTTTATGCAATACAAAAGAAATAATGAACAGTCAATTGAACTTTATAGTAAGCATACTGTATACATGCACAAGCAGCTGTGTAGACTCAGCTACAAATATTTATACCTTTCATAGATACATTGAACATTGTGATTTGACAGAAACTGGTATTCTGGCAATATATGTACTGTGATTATTGTCTATTTACTACAGTATAGTGAAAACAGATGATCACTATTACATCACCCAGAAAGAGGGGAAAAAATGAGGAATTATATGTATGCATAATTCTCATGCTATTTACATTTAACTCTGTTTTTTAATTTTATTTTATCATACTTAATTCTCAGATGGATGCTGCCATTAAAATTATGTTAAGATGGCCATTCAATACTGAAGCTACAATGCCCCCTAATTTCTTTTGCCTATCAACTAATATTAGTCATGTTTAATCTGGGACAAAAATTTCTGAGTCCTCTCTTCCACCTTTTAATTCAATTCTTTTTCCTATCCAAGAAATGCTCTCAATTCATAGAATTGTTTCTGAGAACTTCCAAAGAAGATAACATATGATAAGAAAATAAGAATCTGCTCTATTTTCAATCTAGATTCTATTTCAAAGCCTAACTTGCCACTTTTACCATTTCAAGGCCAAATCTTATGGAGATAGTTTCAGAAAATATCGCCATGGGTAATGTGCTTTGGTAGCTAATACTTAATAAACACTTGTTGAATTAAAATGAATTTGAACTTCTAAAGCCACAAAATAGAATCTGAATTTTATCAGGAACCTGGGATTGAGAATAAACCCATGTTCTCTACTTAGTAAATCTGGTTATGAACCATTAAATGATGTTCTTATAACCAGATTAGAAACATCATAAGATACTTTCTTTTTCTCAATGCTTTAAGTTCTATAGCCCAAAGTAATGGACTGATGCTTTGCATCTCTTACTTACTTTCTTAAAAGAAAATTAGCATCCAGTGTCCAAAACATAACTCATTATCTTTCACCCAAAAGTCAACCTTTTTCAAAATGTCTCTATTTTTATTAAAAGCACCAGCTCCTAGGTTTATAAACTTGGCTTTCTCCTTGATTCTTCTCTTACTTCATTTATACAATAGCCAAATCTTGCTGTTTCTATTTCCGCATCATCTTTTGCATATAACCTTCTTTATCTACTAATACAGGTATTACTTTATTACTCCTCATAGCTTCTTGCCTAAATTACTACAAAAGACAAAATTTTTTCCTTGCCTCAACTCCCTCCCTGCTTCCCAAGTGATTTTATTTAAGCAAAGACCTAAACATATCATTCCTTACTCCACAAACTCCAGGAATGTCCTATTGTCTCCAGAATAAAAGATACACTTCTCTGATTTTAAAGCCCTTTACAACCGTGCTCCAATCTACCTTTCCAGTCTCAATGGACAAAGCATCCTCTCTCACTCTGATCCAGAAAAACTGGCTTTCTCTTTGACCTTATATGTACACAGCACCTTCTCTTTCTGTGCCATTAATACTTGCAGTCCTCTCTGCCTGGAATGCAATTCTTCCTCACCTCCACTTCAAAGAATTTCTTTCTTCCTTCAAGATGCACATCAAGTAAAACCTTCCAACTGAGCCCTTCAACTGTTAGTTACCTTTAGCACCAATTACACCTTTTATTTATTTATTCTCTATTTATTCTATACATACTTCATATGTCCTTGTTGTCTCCTATGTCAGAACCTAAGCTCCTAATGAATAAGGATTGTTAGCTATTATATTTGCATCCACAGTGCTGAGTTAGGTGCTTAAGAGACATTTATTGATTGAATGAAGACCATGCTCCAGTAAGAATCTACATCCTGTTCTAAAAAACTTCCAGGAAGTTATCTTCCCCAAATACCCCAACCCATTAATGATGAGGGATCTTTACTGTTAAGAAGTTTTTCTTGATATTTTAAGTTCTTCAAGTTTCAGCTGAAGCTTCTTCTCCACTCCCAGTATATCTCAAAAGCAACTGACCAATATCAGCAAAACCTTAAATATTCTCTGATAAAAGAAGCTGACAGTGAAATAAATAATTAACATCATTACCAGAATGAGCAACACCACATGCTTTTTTAGTAGGATCTGCAAAAATCAAAGGTATACAGTCTGCACCAAGAGCTGCTATGGCTACTCCACTTTGGTTGGTTGTTATTCCATCATAAAAATCAGGCTCCTTCTTGCCCATTATCCAGACACCATTGGCGTGATCAGTCTAACAGGAAAGATTTAGGCAAAAGGGGGAAAAAAAAGTTTTAAAAAAGGAATTCATTAATAACTTTGAATGAAATAACTAACTGAAACATACACTTACATTATAATATTAAGATTACTATTAAACTTTTTTAAGTCCATAAGATATCTGCCTCTTTTACATATAGATAATAAATACTAGGTTACCCTTAGACCTACAAATTATCACATCTTAATTTAATAATACAAAAGCAAAACATTCATTTATTTATTCTTAGTTCTTTCTCCCTTTGTTCTCTTTTAGAAGCAAAGTTCAAGGCTACAGTTGAGAGGTGCACTAGTCATAACTCAATCACCTTCATTATAGTATAAATGATGAAATGTATCTAGAAAATGCCTTATCAAAGAGACATCAACAAAGTCATAAAGTCACAGATATGATATCAATGGTAATGTTTATATACTACATGGACATTTTCAACAAAAGCTTCATTTTTGGACCTTGTCAATCTTGGTCCTCCTTGTCACACACATGGTAATTTAGACATACGACGATAAAAATCTGTTAAAGTGGCAGCAATGATGCAAGAGCAGAGACAGTTCTGAGACTAGAGCATTTTGCTAGTTGACGAGTAAGAAAGTATAATTATTTTATGCATTGTATATGCACAGATTGCTTATTAGTCCCCTAAAGTCTTACATAAAGGCAATGCTTAGTCTATCTAGGTATGTCAAGGGTTTGTTTTTTGTTTTTTTTTTATACTTATTGTTGCTTTTCCCCTTCAGATGTAACAGGTAGTTTTATAGAACCAATAACTCTTGTTTATGCATTTCTAAGCTGTGACCTCTTGGAAAAGATAACAGTATTTGGATAAAATTATAAAATATACAATTTGTATCTAAAAACTAAAAGCTGACAGCTAATTTGTATCTTTTTATAATCAAACACTTCTCAAAAGGCATTTCTCCTTTTTATTGCTAGAAATGACATATTACATAATGAGGATAAAGCTTTTCAGCTGTGAAAAATGATACTGAGAAAGGCTAGAAGATAAAGTCCTACATACACACAAAAGTGCTACAACTTTTCCTGTCATGTATAGCTATTCTTTAAGCATGATCTTAAGCAACAAGAAAAATATATGCTTTCTCTCAGATTTCAGGGCATAAATTGCTTAAGTTAAATATAGGCTTTGATACCTACAATTTCCTATAGTTATTGGGATATATACTATAATGGCACACGATGGATCACATTGTTAATCTACCCAATGGCTCTTTGTTTTGCATTCATTATGTGGAAGCAATGACTACACAAAGAATTAAAAGGAAAAGCTTTAATGCTCACTGGGAAAGAAAGAACCTTTAAAAAAGATAATCAAGTTATAATCTGTAATGAAAGTAGAAAGTTATGAATGGAGGTATAGAGGGTGGTAACTACTGAAATATTTTTTAACAAAGAAAAACATGTATGTATATGTTTCTCCGCCAAATCATAATTTTTTTTTTCCAGACTCAGGAGCTCTCACTCTAGACCATCAGAAGACACTGGTTTGTTTTTAAATTTATTTTTTATTATATACTTAGTAACCACCACCACCAAAAAAACACTTACCTGAACAAAAGCATAAAAAAATTCTGTGTAAAACCACAAACTACACATTGTTTTAAATTTGTTTAAAAATATGTAAATTATACACATATGCTAATATAAACATACTGCTTTTTAGTTCCCTTTGGTTTAGTTTTACTTGGATACTTTTTTGTCTTGATTTTGTGGCTGATTTTTTTAATATATAGTCATGTATTATTCTTGTATAGTATAGTATTATTATTTATAGTATTATTCTTATTCTCTTTTCATCTCTTCATATATTTCCCTTATTTTCTTTATATTTCCAATATTTGTTGATTCTAATAACATAATACAGTCTACTACATTTAAATATCACAATCTATTCAGCCATTTCTCCCAATCATTTCATTTGTGTTATTTCCTGTTATTTGGTCATAACAAAGCTTCCATGAATATTTTCATACATAAACAGTTTTTTCCCTCTTAATAATGCCCTTAGGGACTGACCTTAGTAATGAGATCTCTAGATCAATGAACATGAATGACTTTATAGATCTTAATGTATATTTCCATTTGTTTTCTAAAAATAACATTCACAACTACTCTAGCAATATAATATTATGCCCATTTCTCAATGTTCCTATCAGCATTTAATTTATTAATCAAATTATTTTTAGCTGATTAACTTAATCAGCACAACCCCTCAGGGATGCAGGACTACCTCCATAGTATGATGAGTGTTAAAGACTTCTACATAATATGTATGCTCTCAAAGTCACTGTCACACCAGAAACTGTTTGGCTTATATGTATACTTAGACTTAGATCTACTACTAACTACATGCAGGTGTGTATGGGAAAAGCAATACATTTAAAAAATGTTTTTATTATGAAAATTTCCATAAATATTAAAGAAAAACAGGAAAACAGATAATGTACAGTAGTTAAAAACCCAATAGGTTCCAATGTAAACAGTTCACACAGGGGAAAGTAGGTGGCACAGTAGACAGAGTGCTAGGCCTGGAGCTAAGAAGACCTGAGTTCAAATCCAGCTTCCAGAAATTTAATAGCTATGTGACCCTGAGTAAGTCTTCTGCCTGAGCTTCTTCAACAGTAAAATGTGAACAGCAGCTATATCCCAGGATTATTGTAAGGTTCAAATGAGATTCTATTTGTAAAGTGCTTAGCACAGTGTCTGGCACTTAAGAGGTACCTCATACATGCTTGTTTCTCTCCTTCCTAGGGACATAGTCTTTGGCAGGAAAAGGCATCTTTTCATCAATGATGATTCAATTTGCTTCTGATGCTGCTTGAATAGATTCCATGTGCTTCCAACCACACTCAATATTCTCTTATAAATCAAAAAGGTTAGCCTGTGAGGCTATATACAATTAGGAGCTAATCCTACAGTAACTAGTATTTCTATGGTACTTTTAGAAGGAGTTCCAAGCAGCAAATATTATGTAATTTATCTATAAGATTTAAGGTGCTGGGGGGCAGCTGGGTAGCTCAGTGGATTGAGAGTCAGGCCTACAGATGGGAGGTCCTAGGTTCAAATCTGACCTCAGATGCTTCCCAGCTATGTGACCCTGGGCAAGTCACTTAACCCCCATTGCCCACCCTTGCCACTCTTCTACCTATGAGCCAATACACAGAAGTTAAGGGTTTAAAAAAATAAAATAAAATAAAAAAAGATTTAAGGTGCCTATTGAAGAAAATCAAGCATAAATGACTTTAGACTATAAGTGGAAAAGCTGACGGATGCAAAAGTTAAGAAACCTGATCAAAAGTCACATGGTCATATTCTAATTTTCTCATCCATGGAGCAACAAAATACCTTTATATGGTGAAATTTTTCAGGATTGAATCCTGCCGCTTGAGCCAATCTGCACAGATTTTCTTGAACGACAGCCTTTGGATCTTTACGCTTAGTACTACTGAAGAGATTGAAAGAACTGAGAGTGGGGATGTAAGATATCCCACCTGTCCTTGTTGTGAAGCCATGTATGAAAGTATCTGTTGAAAAGATTAAATAAAGGATTAAAAATACATTTCATGCATAAAGACTATATAATGCTCCTGTCAGATGATACTGATAAAAGGGACACTGATCAGAAAACCATGAGTATTTTTATTGTTTTCACATTCTGTAGGGAGAGCTACAAAGGGCTGTGCTAAATAAATGGGCCTGAGTTAATCTAGTTTGAAAGGCAATGGAAGCCTTCTGAAAATCATCAAAGTAACTATGACTACAATAAGAAGCCATTGCTATGGGTCTTCTGCTAATAAGATGTCAGGGTCTGGAGGGCTATGCTATAATCTTTAGATAATCTCTGATACCTCCCCAAAAATTATTTAGACACTATTCCAGACCCTCAATTTAAGTACTATACAGCTGGAACCTTGCCTGATACCTTGCTTTCCATGAACCAATCTTTCCAATTATACTATCATTATCAAGACCCATAATGGCAATCTTTGAAAGTAATTTAACCCTCATATGGTGACTGACCAACTGGCTATAAGTTTATTCCAACACAATTCTGCAGGACGGAGGCCCACACAATGGGAATTCAGACTCTATGGTCAGTCCCAACAGCAAAATAGTCAACTGAGATGCAAGTGCTACATAAATCCTGGTGCTAAAAACCAAGATACCTGTTACAATAAAAATAGTTCATATATATGCAGTTTAATTTTCAAAAAGTTTTCCAAAGCCAGAGAGGTAGATAATGTATCATTTTTTCTTGTCAGTTTTTAATCTATTTTCTCAAATTCATCTAAGTCCTCTTTAGTTTCTAGCCCCGCTGATCCATACCTTCCACATTCGTCCCCTCATTAAGTATAAAGTCTATCAGGGAGATTAGACAAACAAAATTATGTAATATTATTGTAATTTATATTATTATTAGAGCTCCAAAACAAAGTTTAATGTGAGGTCCAAGGGGAAAAAATGTCACCACTTTTAGGTATTAGAAGTTCTTAGAAGAGGTGGCATTCAAATTGGATCGTAATGGATAGCTAAGAATTAAGAAGTTACAGAAGGATAAGATTCTTAGGAACAGGAAACCAAGATACCTGTTACAATAAAAATAGTTCATATATATGCGGTTTAATTTTCAAAAAGTTTTCCAAAGCCAGAGAGGTAGATAATGTATCATTTTTTTTCCTGTCAGTTTTTAATCTATTTTCAAATTGGATGATAATAGATAGCTAAGAATTAATAAGTTACAGAAGGATAAGATTTTTAGGAACAGGAAACCAAGATACCTGTTACAATAAAAATAGGAAACAGCATGAACAAAGCCCACACCAGAAGAGCCAAGTAAGTCCTATTATATGTTTCTCTAAAGTGTGAAAAACAGGGTGGTGCTAAATTTTGGAGGGTCTTAAATTTGAGAAAAAATAGTTTGAATTTAAGTTAATAGGCAGTAATCTGAGGCACTGAAGTTTTCTGAGAAGAGTAAGATGAGATCTATATATAAGAAAGATTATTCCAGTAGTAGTATAAAACATAGATTGAAGGAGGCAGAAAGAATGGGATGAAACTATTAGAAAGCTGGCATAAGAACCCAAATAGGTGGTAAAAAAGACTTATAGTAGAATAGTGGCAAAGGGAAAAGAAGCAGTGGATGAGAGATGCTGAAAAGATGAGATTAACTATGCTTGATAAATTAATAAAACTGAGATAAAGAGTCAAAGGTAGCCAAAGTTCTGAACATGGCAGTCTGAGTAAATTGCACTGCTATCAACAGACAGAATTAGGATCTAGTTTAGTGCATAGTCTGTTTTATCACTTTGAATTTGAGATGCTGGGTGGGGCAATCTGAGAAGTGGTATTGGTGGTAGAGATGTCTTATTTGTAGAGGGTTTGTAGTCTGGGAGAGAGGTTGTACCTAAAGATATAAATCTGGGAGTTAGAAATGGTATTTGAAGACATGAAAGTAATGAGATTGCAAAAATGAGAGGGCGGAGCTAGAAGAGGACCAAGGAGTGAGTTAGCTAACAAATCATTAAGGGGATAAGAAGATAAGGAACTAGGAGAGAAGAATATAGTCTCTGAAGCCAAGAGAGAATGAGGATTTTAAAAGATCTGTGAATTTGGTGATTAGGTTTTAAGCAGTTTTATTGATCTCCAGTTTTTTTCTAGCTTCTGAGACTTACATTAATGAACAGGTACTTTTCTACCTTAATCACAACTTTTTTGTGACATGATTAATAATGGATAAAAGCGCTTCTGGGAACCATAAGATGTCTACTTTTTAGTAGCCTCAAAGCCTTTTTTTTTAATTGTTTTTTTTTTAAACCCTTAACTTCTGTGTATTGGCTCCTAGGTAGAAGAGTGGTAAGGGTAGGCAATGGGGGTCAAGTGACTTGCCCAGGGTCACAAAGCTGGGAAGTGTCTGAGGCCGAATTTGAACCTAGGACCTCCTGTCTCTAGGCCTGGCTCTCAATCCACTGAGGTACCCAGCTGCCCCTCAAAGCCTTTTTGATACAAGTAAAACAAAATTTTTATGTATGTGCTCCCAATATATGTATATTTACTTGCTTATAAACTATATGCAAGTGCTATTCTATTATGTATATTATAAAACAAACAGAAAAATAGAAATTAAAAATATTTTATTTATTGAAAGTACAAAAAGACTTTTTGCTCTCACTAAAAATGATCAAAAATGGTATTTCTGATGAAAACAAAAGGAATGCTTTGATTGGCTTTGAAATGTTTTATTTAACATTTTGTGATCAAGCACTACTTCACAGATCTGGCTTTCAGGTCAGTTTATTTAGAAACTTGGTTTTAATAGATGTCATAATCAAAAAAGATACTTCATAAAGTCACATAGATTCAAGTCAAAGAAATGCATTGCTAGCAATGCTCGCAAAATCATGATGCTCATTTTTCAGTTCCATACAACAATTGCACAATTCTTGCTGAAATTCAGTTCATCAGTTTTCAATAGTTATAACGTACCAGGAATTGTGTGAGGTTCTTGAATTATCAGAAGCATTTTATCTTTTAAAAATTTTTAACAAATGGATTCAAAACTCACCAGAAGTTATCACTTGCAAAAATTTTAAGTAGGTTAAAAAAATCTATTTCCAGGTGCTTTAAGAATATGGATAGGACTTCTGGGTTAAGATGGTGGCAGAGCAGAGGCAGGGCAACTTTCTCTCCTTACAAACAGATATAGCATACCTCCAAAGGACAAGAAAACAAAATCCAGATGAAAGAAGGGCCCCCACAATAGGGCGCAGTATCAAAGGCACATGGGATTTGGACACTTCCACGCAATAAGGGTTCTGGGAAATAGCTCCCCACAGGAGTGGATCACCCCTCCCCTACCCCACCAACAGTACCACAGGAAGAGGCTGCGCTCCAAAGTTAGAGTGGGGGGGGGCACAAAACCTAGCCCCTAAGCACCTAGCTGGCACTACTAGTAGCCTGCCCCTGAGAGCAGCAAGACCTGAAACCCTAGGTGGCTGGAAAACTGTGGACATGGGAGTGGGGCTGAGAGAGGGAGCAGCAGCGCCCAGCGTGCTCAGACTCAGGGGGAAAACCCCAGGTAGAGGAGCAAGTTTGGGCCAAGTCCCAAGCTCTGGGCAGCTGGCTAGGAACATGGGGGCTAGACCCTGAAAACAGCTAGCCCAGAGACGCCAGGAGGGTCCCCAGAGAAACCAGGAAACTCAAAAAGTAGCCTCAGGCAAAAACTGCTCCCTAACTCCATACAAAGAGAATCAGATTGCCTTACTCAGACTTCTGGCTGATAAAACATAATGATGCCAAGCAAATCCCAAGAAATAAACAAGAAGACAAAGAAAAAAACTCTAACACTCGATAACTTCTGCACAGAAAAAACCCAGAAAACAGAAGAGGACAAACAACTAAAGACATCCGAACCTTCTCAAAAATCAGAAAATGGGTCACAAGATCTTCAAGAGTTCAAATCTGAGATCATGAGAAAGATGAAAGAGATCTGGCAAGAAAATAACAGTTTAAAAGGCAGAATTTCAAAATTGGAAAGTGAGACTCTGAAATCAAATGAATTGATAAGCAAATTGAAGACGAGAAATGACCAGCTGGAAGCCTTGAAGAACCAGACAGACCAAATTGAAAAGGGGGAAACCAAAAGATTTTAGCCAAAAACCAGTCTCTAAAGGCTAGAATTGGGCAATTAGAAGCCAATGATCTCACAAGACAACAAGAATAAAGCAAAGTCAAAAGACTGAAAAATAGAAGGAAACATGAAATATTTCAATAAGAAGTTAATAGACCAAGAAAACAGGTTTAGAAGAGACAATTTGAGAATCATTGGTCTTCCTGAAAAAGCAGAAATTAATAGAAATTTGGACTCCATACTAAAAGAAATTATTCAGCAAAATTGCCCTGAAGTTCTACAACAAGAGGGCAAAATAGACATTGAAAGGATCCATAGATCACCCTCTACACTAAACCCTGAAAAACCAACTGCCAGGAATATAATAGCCAAATTCAAGAGCTTCCAAGTAAAAGAAAAAATATTACAAGAAGCCAGAAAGAAACACTTCAGATATCAAGGAGCACCAATCAGGATCACACAGGATCTGGCAGCCTACATACTACAAGACTACAAGGCTTGGAATATGATATTCAGAAAGGGAAGAAAATTAGGTCAACAACCAAGGATCACGTACCCATCAAAACTGACTATATAGTTCCAAGGGAAAGTTCAACAAGATAGAAGATTTCCAACTATTTGCACAGAAATGACCAGGATTAAATGGAAAGTTTGATATCCAACCACAAAAACCAAGAGAAACATGAAAAGGTAAATAAGAAACAGAGGGGAAAGAAAGAAAACTCTTATTTTTAAATTTGCCTCTTTAAGGGCTTTAATAAGATCGAATTATTTGTATTCCTATATGGAGAAATGTTAGGTGTAATTTTCAAAAACTGTATTCACTATTATAGTAATTAAAAGAATTATTCTGCTAGGGAGAGAATGGAACACTAAATGGTCTAAGATGAGACGGGGTGGGGGCAAAAAAGAGGGGGGTGAATAGTAGATGACACCAAAAGAAACTTGAATGAATAAGAAAAATAGGATATTCTATACCACACCAAGAGAGGATGGGAAGAGGAAGGGATGAATACTATTATAAGACGGAGAGGAAGAGAGCATTAAGAGGTACTATTTAAACCTTACTCTCAACCGAATTAATCCTAAGAAAGAAGAGTAGCTATATCCACTGAGATATAGAATTCTATCTAACCCTACTGGGAAAGTCAGAAGGGATAAACCAAGGGGAGCAGGGGAGTCGGGAGGTCAAAAAAGAGAGGGGAGAAGAAGGGGGAGGGACTTCATTAGGCCTTTAAAAATAAAAAGAGGGGAATAATAAGGGAGGGGGTAGAAAGGGAAGTTAATCAAGGGAGGGGATAAGGGATACCGGCTAAATAGCAAACCACTGGTTTAAAAGGAAATAGTTTTAGAAGAAGGTATAGGAATAGGGGAGGATACGAAAATGTCAGCAAATGCACAACTGATAATTATAACTTTGAATGTGAATGGGATGAACTCACTCATAAAACGGAAGCAAATAGCAGAGTGGATTAGAAACCAAAATCCTACCATATGTTGTCTACAAGAAACACATATGAGACGGGTGGACATACACAAGTTTAAGGTTCAGGGGTTGAGCAAAATCTTTTGGGCGTCAAATGAGAAAAAAAAAAAGCAGGAGTGGCAATTGTGATTTCTGACAAAGCCAAAGTAAAAATAGATATGATTAAAAAAGACAGGAAGGTCATTACATCCTGATTAAAAGCAGTATAAACAATGAAGAAATAAATAACCCTGCTCAATATGTATGCACCAAGTGGCATAGCATCCAAATTCATGAAGGAGAAACTGGCAGAGCTCAAGAAGGAAATAGATAGTAAAACCATAATAGTGGGAGATCTAAATATTCCTCTTTCAGATCTAAATAAATCAAACCAAAAAATAAATAAGAAAGAGGTAAGAGAGGTGAATGAAGTCCTAGAAAAATTAGATTTAATTGATATGTGGAGAAAAATAAATAGAGACAAAAAGGAATACACCTTTTTTTCAGCTGCACATGGTACATTCACAAAGATTGACCATGTTATAGGGCATAGAAACATTGCAAACAAATGCAAAAGAGCAGAAATAATTAATGTAACCTTTTAAGATCATAATACGATAAAAATAATAATTAGAAAGGGCACATGGACATGCAAACCAAAAACTAACTGGAAATTAAATAATATGATTCTCCAAAACCAATTAGTTAAAAAAAATTAATAGAAATAATCAATAATTTCATTGAAGAGAATGACAATGATGAGACATCCAAGCAAACTTTGTGGGATGCAGCTAAGGCAGTATTCACAGAGAAATTTATATCCTTGAGTGCATATATTAACAAATTAGAGAGGGCAAAGATCAATGAACTGGACATGCAAATTAAAAAACTAGAAAGGGAACAAATTAAAAATCCCCAGCTAAAAACCCAATTAGAGATTACAAAAATTAAAGGGGAAATCAATAAAATTGAAAGTAAAAGAACTATTGAATTAATAAATAAAACTAGAAGCTGGTATTTTGAAAAAACAAACAAAACTGACAAAATACTGGTCAATCTGATTTAAAAAAGTAAAGAAGAAAACGAAATCATCGGTATCAAAGATAAAAAGGGAGATCTCACCTCTAATGAAGAGGAAATTAATGCAATCATTGAAAACCATTTTGCCCAATTATATGGCAATAAATATAGCAACTTAGGTGAAATGGATGAATATTTACAAAAATATAAATTGCCTAGATTAACAGCAGAAGAAATAGAAAACTTAAATAATCCCATATCAGAAAAGGAAATTGAACAAGCTATCAAAGAACTCCCTAAGTAAAAATCCCCAGGACCAGATGGATTCACAAGTGAATTCTATCAAACCTCCAAAGAACAACTGATTCCAATACTATACAAACTATTTGACATAATAAACAAAGAAGTTCTACCAAATTCCTTTTATGATACAAATATGGTACTGATCCCAAAGCCAGGTAGATCAAAAACAGAGAAAGAAAACTACAGACCAATCTCCCTAATGAACATAGATGCAAAAATCTTAAACAGAACACTAGCAAAAAGACTCCAGCAAGTAATCACGAGGGTTATTCATTATGATCAGGTGGGATTTATACCAGGAATGCAAGGATGGTTCAACATCAGGAAAACCATTCACATAAATGACCATATCAAAAAGCAAACCCAACAAAAACCACATGATTATCTCAACAGATGCTGAAAAAGCCTTTGACAAAATACAACATCCATTCCTATTGAAAACACTAAAAATTATAGGAATAGAAGGACCTTTCCTAAAAATAATAAGCAGTATATACCTAAAACCATCAACAAGCATCATATGCAATGGGGATAAATTAGAAGCCTTCTCCATAAGATCAGGAGTGAAACAAGGATGCCCACTATCACCTCTATTATTTAACATTGTACTAGAAACATTAGCATTACCAATTAGAGAAGAAAAAGAAATTGAAGGTATTAAAATAGGCAATGAGTAGACTAAGCTATCGCTCTTTGCAAATGATATCATGGTCTACTTAAAAAATTCTAGAGAATAAACTAAAAAGCTAATAGAAATAATCAACAACTTTAGCAAAGTTGCAGGATACAAAATAAATGCACATAAACCATCAGCATTTCTATATATTTCCAACACATCACAGCAGCAAGAGGCAGAAAGAGAAACACCATTTAAAATCACCCTAGACAATATAAAATACTTAGGTATCTATCTACCAAAACAAACACAGGAATTATACGAACACAACTACGAAACACTTTCTAAACAACTAAAACTAGATCTAAACAATTGGAAAAACATTGATTGCTCATGGGTAGGATGAACTAACATAATAAAAATGACCATTCTACCCAAATTAATTTACCTATTTAGTGCCATACCTATCAAAATACCAAAAAACTTTTTACTGAATTGGAAAAAACTATAACAAAGTTCATTTGGAAGAACAAAAGATCAAGAATATCAAGGGAAATAATGAAAAAAAAATGTGAAGGAAGGCGGCCTAGCAGTACCAGATATTAAACTATACTGTAAAGCAGCAGTCATCAAAACAATATGGTACTGGCTAAAAGACAGAAGGGACTTGGGGTAAGTGACATCAGCAAGACTGTCTGTGATAAACCCAAAGAGCCCAACTTTTGGGACAAAAATCCACTATTTGACAAAAACTGTTGGGAAAATTGGAAAACAATATGGGAGAGATTAGGCATAGATCAACAGCTCACACCCTACACCAAGATAAATTCAGAATGGGTGAATGACTTGAATATAAAGAAGGAAACTATAAGAAAATTAGGTGAACATTGAATAGTATACCTGTCATATCTATGGGAAAGGGAAAATTTTAAAACCAAGCAAGAGTTGGAAAAAATTACAAAATATAAAATAAATTATTTTGATTATATTAAATTAAAAAGGTTTTGTACAAACAAAAACAATGCAACCAAAATCAGAAGGGAAACAACAAACTGGGAAAAAATCTTTATAACAAAAAACTCTGACAGAGCTCTAATTACTCAAATATACAAGGAGCTAAATCAATTGTATAAAAAAATCAAGCCATTCCCCAGTTGATAAATGGGCAAGCGACATTGAATAGGCAATTTTCAGATAAAGAAATCAAAAGTATCAATAAGCACATGAGAAAGTGTTCTAATTCTCTAATAATTAGAGAAATGCAAATCAAAACAACTCTGAGGTATCACCTTACACCTAGCAGATTGGCTAAAATGATAGAAGGGGAGAGTAATGAATATTGGAGGGGGTGTGGCAAAATTGGGGCATTAATGTATTGCTAGTGGAGTTGTGAACTGATCCAACCATTCTGGCTGGCAATTTGAAACTTTGCCCAAAGAGCTCTAAAAGACTGCCTGCCCTTCGAGCCAGCCATAGCATTGCTGGGTTTGTACCACAAAGAGATCATAGATAAACAGGCTTGTATGAAAATATTTATAGCTACGCTCTTTGTGGTGGCAAAAAACTGGAAAATGAAGGGATGCCCTTCAATTGGGGAATGGCTAAACAAATTATGGTATATGTTGGTGATGGAATACTGTGGTGCTCAAAGGAATAATAAACTGGAGGAATTGCAAGTGAATTGGAATGACCTCCAAGAATTGATGCAGAGGGAAAGGAGCAGAGCCAGAAGAACATTGTACACAGAGACTGATACACTGTGGTAAAATAGAATGTAATGGACTTCTGTACTGGCAGCAATGCAATGACCCAGGACAATTCTGAGGGACTTATGGAAAAGAACGCTACCCACATTCAGAGGAAGAACTGTGGGAGAGGAAACACAGAAGTAAAACAACTGCTTGAACACATGGGTTGATGCGGGCATAGTTGGGGATGTAGACCCAAAATGACCACACCAATACAACTATCAATAATATGTAAATAAGTCTTGATTGATCACACATGTTAAAACCAGTGGAAATGCACGTTGGATATGGGCAGGGGTGGGGGGTGGAGGTGGCTGAAGGGTAAAGTAAAAACAATAATCATGTAACCATGGAAAATTTTTCTAAAAAAAAATAAAATACTAAAGCAAAAAAAAAAAAACCAATATAGAATAAAGAATAATAAAAAAGAATATGGATACATTGTTACAGGTGACATAGACATTG
The DNA here is from genome assembly GCF_016433145.1 of Gracilinanus agilis. Classification (NCBI taxonomy): domain Eukaryota; kingdom Metazoa; phylum Chordata; class Mammalia; order Didelphimorphia; family Didelphidae; genus Gracilinanus; species Gracilinanus agilis. The sequence continues at coordinate 591,361,516 of NC_058132.1, read as the reverse complement.
TTTTCAGCAACCCAGCAAGGAAACAGGAGGTATTCAATAGGAAAATGCTACAACATGGATGAAATAAGTAGTATAGGTAAGGTGGAAAGAAGTCTACCATTGGCTATCATAGAGAGCACAGCATATATTCTACCTTCGCACCATCTCATTCATTGTTCATATATGATTTGGGTTCAAGCTACGGCATCCACATTGAAAAACACTGCTTTAAAATTGTGAATGTTTATTGTTATTTGTCAACTAATAGGGAAGTCATCTTTACCAAATGGTTTAAATTCCAGGGGGAAAAGTATTTAAAAGTGAATACATCTAGAAAAGTGTTCTGGTACCAAAGAGATGTAAAATCTAACAAGTGGACCATGCTTATTCTAAAATATGTTAACAATATCTTGTTGATACAAGCAAAATTATCAAGGTTAGATTATGTCTATGCTTGTCAGTAAAATTAGTAGGACATAATAAAGCTAGGTAGGTTGGGAAAAGGTTGTGAAGGGCCTTAAAATGTCAAATGATTTTATATATCATACTAAAGGCATGAGGGAAACATTGGGGTATAGCAAGTAGAGAAGTGACATAGCTAAAATGACACTTTAGGAAATCAATGATCAATGCTATGACCAAACACAATTCCAGAGGGCCAATTAAGAATGCTACTCACTTTCTGACAGAAGTCATAAGACTCAAGATGTAGAATAAGACAAATATTTGGACAGAGTCAATAAAGGAATTTGTTTGCCTAACTATAATTATTTATTATGAGATTTTTCCCCCTCTCTCAATTGAAGGGTTAGGAGAGAGAAAAAATGCTTAATTTTTTAAAAAAGAAAATTTCAGGGGGCAGCTGGGTAGCTCAGTGGATTGAGAGCCAGGCCTAGAGACTGGAGGTCCTAGGTTCTAATCTGGCCTCAGACACTTCCCAGCTGTGTGACCCTTGGGCAAGTCACTTGACCCCCATTGCCTACCCTTACCACTCTTCTGCCTTGGAGCCAATACACAATATTGACTCCAAGACGGAAGGTAAGGGTTTAAATAAAAATTTTTCATTGAAAACATCATTGACAGTATGGAAAAGTATAACAGTGTATATAGAAAATAGATTGGAAAAAATTAAAAGATTTGAGGCTGGGAGACTAATTAAGTGGCTCTTGCAATAACCAAGGCAAGAGACAAAGGGCTGAATTAGAGTGGTGGCTGTGTCAGTATACAGGTGATAGATGTTTAGAAAATTCTGAACTTTTCAAAAGTACCTTATCCTTCTTGTTTTTCTTAATATATCCATAATTTTACTGACCTGGGTACTTTGTCTACAAGAGGTATTTTTTTGTGGTGATCAATAGATATTTATTGAACAAGTATCAAATGAAGATTATATGTGTGTGTGTGTGGTTATATCTTTGTATGTGTGTGTGTGAAGAGACACACTAAGCCATGAAAAAGAGACCAAATCAAGTAAAGGGATGTGGAAAAGAGCAGACTATATGCATATATGAAAATAAATGGATATAACCTAAAATACCTGGGATCAAGGAAGATGTGAGAATGATGAGTTCTCCCCTCAGTCCTGGTAGACTTCTCAAATATGTTTTGATATCATTCTGGATTTCTTCTAATTCTTGGTTTGTAACACTGTTTAGCTCAATGGATTCTTTTATATGACTTTCTCCCAAATCTAGTGGTAAGTCTTCAAACTCAAAATGGTAAACATCAGTGAAGAGTTGATCAATAAAAACTTTCATTAGTGCTTTCCTCTGTAGTGTTGTCATTATTTTAATACTATCCAAATTTTTTTCATCAAGTTTTTGTTTAATTGTATATAAGACAGCAGCCATGCTAGAATTACTTATAACCTCAAATCCCATTTGAAGGGCTGGTAAACTATTAATCATTTCAAGTTCACTATCATGTTCACAGTCATTTTCACATTTGAGATTATGGCAATGCATTATGCAAAGGAATTTAGCATTTGTGGCATGGAGGTAGTAGACAGCATTCAGTGTTTTTAGTAGCATACAATTAATCTGAGAGTTCAATTTCAAACCAAAGATATCAACCAATACTGCTTCTGCCATACTTGAGTACTGTATAAAGATCCTCAAAAAGAATCCTGCACCAAATAAACTACCTATAAAGAAAAAATATATCAACAAATTATATCACCTTTTCTCAATGGTTACAGCAAAAAAATTGTGTAATCTTTAATTTTAAAATTTTGATTTGGATCTCAAAAAATGAATCTATCCAATATGAGAAATGTAGTAATGCCTCCCCTATTTTCCATATAAAAACTTCTGTATGTCTTTCAAGAACAAATGTCTTTATGATGTAGTTTTATATAGGAAGAGAAAAGCATTAATAAGGGAAGAGTACTAGTATACTTTTTTCATTATAGGTAGTAAGCTTAGGCAATATTTCTAAAACTGACAAGAGATTGCCATATGTCATATTCTTTGATGTGAAATATCTTACCCTCAATCTGGGGCCAGGTTCCAGCATTGTCACTAACCATGTCATTTTAATTTCTCTGAATCTGTTTCCTTATAATATAAAAATACTTTTACTATAGACCCTAGAGGGGTCAATACGATCAAATGAGATAAAATATATGAAAAAGCTATGTAAATCAATTTCTATATATATATTTATGTAAATATATATATTATATAACTTCTGTTTATTAAACTTCAATACAATGAAATCACTAGTTTCTATAGCTGCTAATAAGAAAATAGCTTATACGGATTAAAAGTTTTGCAAAGTGCTTTACATATGTTATTCTCATTTGATCCTCATATAAAATCTATAAAATGGGTGTATTATTATCTCCATTATTACAAATGAGGAAACTGAAGCCCAAAGAAGTAAAATGACTTGCTCAATATTGCCCAACTAGTAAGTAGAAATTCCAGAATTTAAACCCTAATCTTTTCAATTCTATGTATTATCTTTAAAAGGAGAACAATTAATAAGGAAATCTTTTTTTTATTTTATATGAGTAGAATGGTTATCTATTATATATACATTCATTTAGATTAAATCAGTATAGATAACTCTAACCCTCTTCTTCTTTAGGCCATTAACAAGGCATTTATTGGAGGTCACTGGAGGCTAAATCACAGTACTCCTAGCCCCTATTCTTTCCTTGGGCTTTATAGTGCCATCCCCTTCTTACATCCAACCCAGTTTCTAGTTCTCTAGCACTGTTTTATTTCCTAATGCACTTAATGCTTATATTTTCCATTCTTTACTTAAAATGCCCTTACTGCTAATTTGTAACAGATTTTACCTAAATACAAATGGGGGGACAGGTGGGAAAGAAGAATAGTAATGGGCATTAACAAGGATTTGTCCATCAATCTTCAGAGATGATCCTGCTGCCTTAAGCATTTTTCTTTTTTCCTATAGTATAAAAATTAGTGATTATCTTTTCTTCCTTCTCTCATCTCCTTTTCTGGTTTTACAGATTTCACTGTCCAAAAAAAAAACAAAACAAACATATATGTATATGTAACATAAAGATATATGGATATGTGTGTATACATCTACACAGCTATACAGATCTACATAGATATCTATAAGCATATATCTATACATCTATGTGGATAGATAATAATATGTACAAATGTGTATGTGTGTATATAACTCGATCCTTGGGTCAGGGCCAAGTCCATCCTTGAACTTGAACTCATCCCTTGACCTTGTTGGCGTCAAAGCTCTCCTCCCCTGTCCTGGCGGTTGCTTTCATCTCATTGGAAGTTGTTTTGACGGTACCCTAATAATAATAAGACATTTCGCTTATGAAGTTTAAACGCATTCAATTTTTTTCAGCCCCGTGTCCTGCTGGCTACTGGTTTTGTGGTCATCAGTGTCAAGCCCTAAAAATTAGACAATCCCAAGAAGCTGGGACCGGGTTAAGATCTCAAGAAGATTAATTCCGCACGTGCCAGGTCCTCACGACTCACACCCAGCACCCACCGCCGCGACGCGGGGGTTCACGGCTGCTCCCACTTACTAAATCAAGCCTTACTTACAACCCCTGGATGCGGTGCAGGACAATTACACTCCTCCAGACAATAACACTCCTCCAAGGCGGACTTCCTGGGAAAGCTCCACGAGCCTGCGCACGCAGCTCCATTTAGGGTCACGTTTGGGATGTCTCTGCAGCTGCGCCTAGCTGCCATCAAGGAGTTGCGCAGCACCTCCTGGCTGAGAAGCCCCAGACCCCTCCCCCCAACAAATGCTCACCCTCCCCCCACCCTGAGGCGCAGCACGGTCTTAGAGCCACTGAGAGAGAGGGGAGGAAAATAAACCCAGACCAAGAGCAGAACAAACCCAGGCTCTGAGAGAGGAAAAGGATAGAGAGCTCACCTGAGATACTGAGGCCGGAGCCGGGAGGGAGGATTCGGGGCAGCGTTGGCTGCAAGAACAAGGCCAGGGGTACGGAGGGAGGGGAAGAGAATGAATCCAGAAGGCGAGACCGGAGGAAGAGGAGAAGGAAGCGATGGGGCGGAATGGCTGGCCCAGAGTGCAGCGACTGCGAAAACGAGGCTGGGAACAGCGCTAGGGCGGAGAGATAACAGTCGCGGGGCGGGGGAGAGCGGTGGTTTCGAGAACGAGGCTAGGGGTCTTGGGGGCGGGGAAGAGAGCCGCGAAAGCGAGGCTGGAGGAGGAGATAGAAGAATTACGCGGAGGTGTGGGGGAGTGTTAGTCCTGGGTGGGGCCGCTGTGAAAGTGAGGCTGGTCTCCATTCCCTTCCCAGAAAGCTCAGCGCGTGCCATGTGTGTAAGGCTGGTTCCTTGAGCGGGAGGGAAGTGGTCTTAGAGGCCATCTCTGGGACACCGTGGAGCAGGCGGTGTTCCGGGGTTTCAGACCCTGGTTGTGTAACCACTGGTAAGTGTTTTGGGAGGACTCCCGTGGACCTCAGTTTCCACGTGTATCAACTTAATGCAGTCGTTCATGAACATCTGTGAAAGAAAACACCTACTATGTGACAGGAATTGCTGATAGTGATAGGATGGTTTGGATAGAGCTCTATCCTGTCTATGTATACTACTACCTGAGCTCCCCGTTTTAAAATGAATACTCCAGATGTAGTCTGACTAATGCTGAGTCCAGTAGGACTGCCCCTTCCATTGTTTTGGATTCTAGACCCCTTCCATGAAGCCCAATAGCTCATTATCGGTATTAGACTCTACATCACAGGTCATTCATAGAGAGCTCACAAGCCTTTAAAACTGCCAGTCTGAAAATTAATCATTTTCAAAATAAATGTGTTGTTTAGCCACAGTTCCCCATCTTCTATGCCTGAAGTTAATTGCTTTAAACCCCACCCTGTTAACTTAAGTGTGTTTGAGTTAAATGACACTTTGATAGATTTAGCCCAACATTCTAACTGGTTAGGAAATTTATATAGAACTATGTCTATATAGTATCTAGTAATGCTATGGATAATAGATATATAATGAATAAATGCTATGGATTATAGATATGTTATGTTTTAGAAAGATCATGTAATATGCTATATATTCTAGCTATATGTAACATACTTTGTATTATAGAGATGTTATATATATATTATACATCATATATTATAGACTGGATACTGCCGTCCATAATTAACTATCCTCAGAAAACTTATAAAGCATGCTATCTTTGCCTTCAAAGCATTGCTAAAAATGTTGAAAAGCGCAGAGCCAAAAACTGATCACAGGACATTCCACCTTAGACTTGCCTCCAATTTGAAATCACTCCATTAGTTAATTTCTTAATGTTCTTTGAGTCTGTTCCTTAAATCATTTGAGAATCTACCCGACAATAGTATTTATTGACTAGCACACATCACTTTTTCTTGCCTAAAAGGATACAAGTATTTTGCTATATTCGTGAGTCATTCATTTATTGTCAGCATTTTAGGTCGTTCATTTATTTAGATTCATTTGTGAGACAATGTAGTTTACCAGAATTAGTAGTAGTACTGATCTGGAGGTCAGCAAATCTGGCTTCTACTCTCAGCCTTGCACCTCTTCAGAGTTCAGTATACTTGCATTAAAAAGAGGAATTTGATTAGAGCTAGCAGGAACAATTTGCGTTCCTCCTATCTCTAATATCCTGTAATTCTACTACAAGAAGAAATTGTGTGGGTTGTACAAAGATATATAAAACTGTGGTTGCTGCTATGGAGCTTTCAGTCTAGTAGGAGAGCTATGTACATGAATGTATTATAAAAGATCTGATAAATGTTATAAGCATGGCACAACCAAAATATTGTAGAAAGTCAGAGGAGGAAAAGCTTTTTGGATTTCAGTGTAACCAAAAGAGACTTCAGGGGAGACTGGCATTTTGAGCTGACTTTGATGTCCTATATATCTACTGAAAGGAGCTGCAATGTAGATAAAATTAAGTTCTTGATATTCCAAGTCTGAGGAAGTATGGTATAGTAAATAGAGTGCAGCATTTGAGTTGTGAGATTGTGTGTGTGTGTGTGTGTAAGACGAGAAAAGATAAATGAAAAGAAGCTTATTATTTCTAACAATCAGAGAAAGCTCCAATAACATCCCTATAGAAGGTAGCTCTAGAGGAATCTTAAAGCATTATTTATGGGTTTGATCTGAGTAGAAGCTTCACTGAGCTAGGTCACAGAATTTTTCACAGAATTTAGTTTTTTATTTGGGATCCTGCTCAGCAATTGAGTCTTGCACAACAGGTGGCACCCAGTAGTTTAGCACTTATACAATACTTAAAAGACAAGGGAATTCTCAAAGCTAGGTTCAAGTAGAGGTTGCTTCATGTCTTAAATTAAGAGACCTCATATTTAACCTGTCTTTATATAAATAAATTATTCCCCAAACTTCCCTGTATGTTATACTTTCCTTTAGAGCCCATTATATTTTGCATACTCAGTCAAATTGTTGGGTTTTTTTAAAACCTTCACCTTCTGCCTTAGAATCAATGCTATGTATTGGTTACAAGGTAGAAGAGTGGTAAGGGCTAGGCAAAGGGGTTAATTGACTTGCCCAGGGTCACACAGCTAGAAAGTGTCTGAGATCATTTTTGAACCCAGGAACCCCCATCTCTTGGCCTGGCTCTCAATCCATTGAGCTACCCAGCTACCCCCATCAGTTAAGTATTTTAAAATATACCTTAAACTAAAATTCAAACCCATTTCCTCTTTGATCATAAGAAATAGAACTGAAAAAAATCTTAGTGATAATATAATTTGAACATTTCATTTTAAAGATAAGGAAATTGAGGTCCAGAAAAGATAAATTGCTTTCCTAAAGTCACATCAGTAGTCTGCAAAGATATGTTCTGAACCCAGGTCTGCTAGTTAAAAAGCACTTATACACAAAGCACTGTGCTAAGTGCTGGGGAGAGAGGCAAAAAGTGAAATAACCACTGCCCTCAAGGAGTAGGCATTCTATAAATCCTCTGATGCTAAAGCCAATGTTCTTTTTTTTATCATATTGCCTCTTATTCTCTACTAAGTAGAAGGGCAAGAGAGAAGATAAATGACACTCTTTATAAGTAACCCTACATAATCTCCCAGAGGCTATTAAATTTCTTTTCTCTTTAAAGTTTCTTTAAGGGGCAGCTAGGTGACTCAGTGGATAGAGAGCCACACGTGGGTTCAAATTTGACCTTGGATACATCCTAGATGTGTGACTCATGACAAGACACTTTACCCCAATGGCCTAACTCTTAATGCTCTTCTATAATATCAATTCTAAGATAGAAGCTAAGGGTTCAAAAGAAGTAAAGCTTCCTTAAAGCTAAAAAAAATTACAATTATTATCTCATGTCTAGAACTGAAATCATCTTTCCCTCTAAACCTACTCTCCTTCTGACTTTCCATTTTCAGTATGTGGCACCATGATTGGCATACATCATTTACCACCCTATTTCCCATGTTTGAAACCTAAATATTATCTTTTATTTCTATCTCACTTATCTCCTACATTTAGTTATCAAGTCCTATCCATTTCTGCGCAGTACTTCTTGTCTTAGTGCTTAGTGCTGGAAGGGATCTTTAGAGGTCATCTGTCTCGCACTATAGGAGGATCTTCTAGGGCCTCTATCAGACAAATAGCCCTCAAGGTTCCTATTTCCATTATTTCATATACTGATTAAGAATTCAGGATGAGTTATTATCCAACTGTGCCAGTAAACACAAGGTACAGGGCCCATCTCTGCTTAAATGTTTCACATGGAACAAAGAGATATTAGTTGGCAAGGCAAGTGTAAAAAGTACCAGTGTTTTATAGTCAGAGGTAGAAATTAATTTTCTTTCCTTTCAAAACCAGGCAGTGGAGAAAGCAGAAAAGGAATATTTCAAAACAGCAAAGTTGTCATGGGAGAGAGATGTTCTTATATCCTATCTACATAGTCTTTCCCTTCACAGTGGAGAAAATATCAATGATGATATAACTTCTCTGAAACATATGTACCTCAAGAAATCAGTGTCCTTTCTACTAAGTATTTTCTGCCATTTCGTTAGCATTTCAGGACCCTTATTTGTGGATCTTTCAAGCCTTGGATATGATTCTTTGCCTCATTATTTCCAACTTTTACCCAAACTGAGTCACTCCATACCTGCTTACATAATGTTTTTGCTGGGCATGTTTCAAAATAATTAAAAATACCTCAATTCCATGAAATAAATTCCACTCTACATACCTGCTGTTGCTAACTACCACCCCCCTTCCTTTGCAGTATCAGCTTTAGTTATGAAACCTTAGATTCAAAGGAACTAATTTCACAATCAAGTGAAAATTATACATATAATTATTTTAATTCAACAAAGATTTTTAAGCACCTACTTTGTACTGTGCACTTAGAGAGAGGCTAGGAAAGTAAAGATAAATAAGAATAGTAGGCCACAAAGAATTTATAATCTTATAAAGAAAGTTTAAAGTATTGTGGGATCATATGAGGGAAAGATTACTTTCATAAGAACCAAAGGAAAGCTTCAGAGAATAAGAGAAGCTAAACCTAAAAAAGCAGATAGGAAGTCAATAGGCAGGATACATAATTTTCCCTATTTTAGAGTTAAAAATCAAGAAAACATATGGGAGTGGGGGTAAGGTGAAGGAAGCATACAAGATAAGGAAAGGCATTTTTGAATGTGCTTTTCTGATGACTGCTCCCAAGATCCCTTCCTTCTTTTGGCCTCCAGCAGAATATAGCATGGAGCTCCTCTGGAGTGAGTAAGTAGATAAGTAGATAAGGGCAGCCTCTTTTTTTTTTTTTTTTTTTTTTTGTTCTTCTGGACCAAAAAAGGCCAGAAGGAATTTCTCTAAGAATGTCTTCTACCTTCTATGAGGGTGTTTGATGTGTTTGTAACTGTTACTTGAATGGTGGTGTTGAGTGTAGTAGTCAAACTTTATCCCCTTTCTCTATGTATGGCTGGCTACACTGTTTAAAGCAGCAATTCCCTGCCTTTTTTGAGAATGAGGATATCTCCCTTTAAATATTAAGATATTTTATGTTCCTTGCTCCAGAAGTAGTGAAAATGACTATGAAATGGTGACCATTATTAAGAAAATATTTGTTGACAAAAGGCTACAATGAATTCAGTCTTCTGTTTTAAATAAATATATTTATTTCACATCAGCTTTTACACACATTTAGAAAATAGAACTATGTATGTTACTATTACAATATATACATATATTAACATGAGAGAAAGCATGGGTAATACTGTTATGAGAGAACTAGGAAAAGTTAAGCAATAGACATAAGTTAGCTGGCATAGCTGTCAGGGAAAGTGTTGAAGGTTCTAAGCATGGAACAGTGAGGGAGAAAAGAGATTTTTCTGAGAGACTTTCTGGATGAAGCTGATGGCAGTTAGGTGCTTAACCTGGAACAATAACTGATTCCTGACAATGAAACCCAAGGGTGCCAAACATAGACAGGTCCACACCCACAAACCCACAAGTGTTAGAATATATAAGGTAAACTGGGAACCTACACAAGGGATGTGGGAAATAGGTAAAACACACTAGTTGGTGAATGTCAGTTAAATCAGTCACTGGTCACCACTCAAGGTTATCTCTCTGTTGGTCCTTTCTTGGGGGTTGAGGAAGACTTAGGAAGTAAACAGTTTAATAATGAGTTTAAAGGGTTGGGAAGTAAGTAAAAGATCACACTAAATCTACACGTCTAGGGATAAGTTCAAGGAGCTGGAAGATTGGACAAACACTACACTGACTCTAGCTTAAGCTATCAGGACCAGCCTGTTAGGTCAAAGGAAAGTTGAATGTCTCACTGCAGGGTCCTCTTCAGCTACAGTGATGATCACAGCTTTACAGGAACCACAGCAAATAAATCCACAAAGAGGTAAAGTCAGGGATCTGAACTAGTCTGGTGTGTCCACCAACCAGAACTAGATTCTCTGCTCAACCTGACCTTTCTCACAGGGTAGATGGTTTTGGCAGGAGAAAATTATTTTTCTGGGCTCTTCACTTCCAGCAGCTAAGTAAGCACTTCACTACCATCAGCTTCATCCAGAAAATCTCAGAAAAATCTCTTTCTCCCTCATTGTTTCATGTTTGGAACCTTCATCACTTTTCCTGACAGTATGCCCGCTAACTTATGTCTATTGCTTAACTTTTCCTAATTTCCTCATAACAATACCCAGCCTCAAGGGACTTGGGTTTCAAATCCCAGCTCTGATACACTCTGGCTGGGTGACCTTAGAATTTCAAGCAATTCTCTTCAACCTAGAAGTTGCAGAGTAGCTGTTGATCTAAAGTTTTAAAAGTTTTCTAACTGGGAGTTTCATCAGTGAAAGCACAGGTCTAGACCCAAAACAAATGTGTCTGTGTAAGTAAGTAAGCTGCAGAAGTTATATTTTATAAAGATCAAAATGGCAATGTTTAGTGAAAACATAGATTCTTGGTAATCTTTTATAATAAACCCAAAGACCCACCAAAGATATTTTCCACATGGCTAGAAAGACTCATATTTTGAAAATCAACCTTATACTACTACCATTACTACTACTATTTTTATTATTATTGTAATTATTAAAATCATCATTTATATAGCACATTAAGGTTTGCAAACCACTTTATATTTATTATCTCAGTTGATTCTTGCTACAAGTAATATCAGCATTTTACAGATGAGAAGACAGAGGATAAATGATTTACATAACTAGTAAGCAACTAATGTGTTATATATAAATATACATATATGTATGTGATATATTGTTTACTATAATAAATATATTACTTATTGATCATTGAATTAGTCAACACTGTTGGATCCCTGCAGGCTTTTTCTTAGTATGTGGAATTCCTGAGCCTTAACAATAGATGGCAGGATTTCTTTTTTTAACCATTTGATTTCCTCTTACTACTTCTGTAGATTGTAGGGACTGATCAAAATAAAAGTGATTTTTTTTCTCAACAGCTGCATGTCTTTATAAGTACATTTATTTGGTGCAAAGGTACCATTGATTTACTTAAGCCTATCTTTCATGTCAGTATATTTTCTTATACTTTCTCTTTCATTAGAATATTGGGTATATATGCTGCCTAAGCAAGTACTCAGTAGGATACTGGGGAGCAGCCTATTGTGTTGTACACTATGCAGGGCCCAAAAGAGCCTGTCTATGTACTTCAGTGGTATACAATCTAATTTAAATATGAAGTGAAAGTATAAGAGCCAAGGCAAGAAACAGAAACAAATGCAGGTGGAAGGACACTAGATTAGTAGTCAATTTGATTTTTAATTCTATTTCTCCCCAATAGGACCATAAGGAATCACTTGACCTCCCTGAGCCACAGATTCCTCTTATGTTAAGTAAAAAAGTTGGATTATATCAGGTGCTTTAAAGCTAGGCTCCACAGGCTTACATGTAATATGTTTGTAAAACATTTAATTTTGATGAATATATTCAATTTAATAGATTTCTTTATATTTTATATTGTGCATTTAAAAATTCTGAGAAGTGCAGAGGCCTTACAATACAGAAAGGGTCAGTGACCCAACTGGCCTAAATGATTCATTCATCTTATGATTGAAGCCATAACCTGTGGCTACATGAATCCAGTGGTCTCTTAGGAGATTTTGTGGTCTTGGCTTCATTAGTACTGCTTCACCAAACACCTAAACTGATAAACTACAGTTCGTGTATATAAAAGCAGAAGGATCATGGAATAATGCAGTAAAAAGAGTGAATGGTATACTTCACAGCAAAAGTGAGACATAGAGTGAGGTTAAAAGGAAAAGAGGAATATTGATTGGCATGGAAGAGCAATATGGTTCTGGCTTCTTGACCATATTGGGATGCTAACTTAACCTTCAAAAATTTTGCATAACAATAATTTAGGAGATGATTAGCTACATGCTTGAAGAGTAGATTAGGGGATTCCTCTAGTCTCTTCCACCCAGAAAATACTGTGATTTTATTTCAGTGGTTTTATAGACATTTATCTCAGTCTTTCTGTAAGGGTGAAGGGTAAAGGAAAGAATTTGGGGGGAACAGACTAGAGGAGCATGAGACAAGAATGGCAGTTGAGGACAGCAGGGAATTTTGGGAAGTATTCCTAAAGACCAGATCTTCAGTTTGGGGAGCTCAAGGAGAGTGGAAGCGGTGAGCGAGCTCTGAGAGAACAGAAAGCAAACCTGTAAATTTCCCCTACTGGAATTGAAGTCCTCATACCCTGTTCTTTGTCAGCAGACATATTCTTACATCCAAGACAATACCATCCTGCCCTTTGGAGATTTCTGGACTCCATCTGGGAGCAGATCCCAAAACCCCCTCTTCCTGTCCTTCCCGTACAGACAGATCCTATTCAACGGAATTATAAATTTAGCTTGTAGATTAGATTGGAGAGTGAATTGGCTCCCCAAGGGACGGACCTTGGGTTAGACATTAGGGCAACCAATTTCCTCTGACCACCACCCTTATCAATCACCCTAATACTCTTAATACTTTTTGGCAGTCAGCATTCCAGGACTTTATTGAGAGACAAGAGGGGAAGGAGGTACCACAGCTTTTCCTGGCTGAATCTATCTTTGAGCCAGGACCCCCTGTGGTGCTGACAACAGATCTAAGGGGAGGACTGCATGAATCCTGATTCTGGGCAAGATTAAACTGAGTCAGCACATACACATACCTCATCTTGTGCGTAAGCCTTCCCTCCAACCTGTGAGGGTTGGCACACCTTCCTTGGTCACCCTCCATCTGGGTGAAACCCCCTTCAAGTCCCCTAGTATTAATGGCTCCATAAGAGTGGGAAGAGAGAATTACCACACCGAACCATCTCTCTTTCTCACCTAATCCCTCTCCTGGGCCACTAATACATTTTCCCAATCTCTAATAATTCTCTTGATTCAGGGGCATCTTTTCCTTCTTTACTTTTCTTATACTTTTTCACATCATGGTCTAGGGCAGGGGTCGGCAATGTATGGCTCTCGAGCCATATCTGGCTCTTTTGAGGGCCAGATATGGCTCTTTCTGCAGGAGCCATAAAGTCATTTTTTTTTTCAGGCACTGTTACAAGAGCGTGCACTGTGAGCACTGTACGGCTCTCATGAAATTACATTTTAAAAAATGTGGCATTTATGGCTCTCATGGCCAAAAAGGTTGCCGACCTCTGGTCTAGGGCAATAAAGGATAGATATTTAATATATAGACTATCTCTTAAGAAGATACTTGTTCAATAATGATTTTCCCTTCTTTGTGTGCAGATAAAGTTTAAATAACTTCCTTAATTTTTACAGTATAAAAAAGGTACTAATTTATTTAAATCTCTCATTAGTCTGTTTTCTTATGTTTTCTCTGAGTTATTTGTGTCCAGTACTTTAGGAAATGAGTGAGCAATTGTGTAATCAACTAATTATGCCACATTGTGCAGGGCAGAGAAAGACCTACTTTTTGCCCTTTGGTCCTTTGCTCCACCACAGCCCCAAGCCTCAACTTTTTTTCTGGAGGGTTCTTCTTGTTTTGTATTTATTTTTAAGTTTAATTTTCCAGTTTATTGGCATGGTGAAGGGGTAAACATATAGCTGATAAGATTCTTAGGTGCAAATGTGCAACACATTGAGTCAATGGATCAGTAAAAAGAAAAGTTCTTTTTCCTTCCCCAAGTGATTTTTCAAGTATTGATACATGTGTATATTCCTGGGGATAGGACAATTCTATGTAGACCATGTCTAACTTTTTCATCTCCTTGCTTATTCCTCAGTGGTTTATATAGCAAAGACCAAAATATTATTTTTAAACCTATAGAATATAAGGTAAAAGGAAATATCCTGAAGGTATTTGAAAACTAAGGTGAGTGTCAAGTGTAGACAGTAGGTTAAATAGAGAAAATTTAAGAAATATCCATCTAGAATCGGCAAATCATTTAATAAAAATGGAGCAGATAAGCCAGAAGGAGAGAAATAGCATACTATAGAGATAGAGGAAAAAGACCATTAGGGCTAAAATCTCATGTGTACCAACTAATGAAAGTAGTACCTGGGAAAAGTATATTTCTAACTGCCACCTCTTGGCTAACTTGATTAAAATAACCCCAGTAAATATATCTAAAGGTAATTTACCATACACTAACCCAGCCCTTAAAGATGAGCAAGGACTTGAGAAAGTGGGTAATGCCAAGATAGAGGAATGGCAGTTAAATCAGTTGAACTGAGTACCAGCCTCCAGCCTGCTGGGAATTAATACATCTAATTTACCTAAACTAGAGTTCTTGTTAGGGAATGAGGAAATTAGACAGGAAGCAATAACTTTATTGAGGATAAAGCATTTAGGAAGGTGGGTAACAGGTTTTCCTGTCTGGGTGACTAATAACATATAATAGGACAAGGGAATGGACAACCAAGTAGGATAGGGGTTTGAAAATCTCACTCCTAGGTCCCTGACTCCTCTAGCATTGTTTCTCTGATATCTCAGGGTCTCAGTGGATAATCAGCCAGTAGATCCAGTGGGGTAAAACAGTGAACTGGTACAAATTGAAGGTCCACCCTCCAAGCTGCAAATCCAAGCTCTAGTCTGTCCTTCCACAAAGATGATGGTATCTTGATGATGCTTTCTCAGGGAGATCAAAACATACAGGCTCCTTCTTCAGTGGTAACCAACTGACTTAGACCCAGTTTTGTGTCACTCCCCTCCTTCATTCCAGAATGTTCATCTCCTGCCACCCTGCTTGGCAAACTTTATCTACACTTAAAAATGCTATTTCTTTATTACACTAAGAAGAAGTGGGAAGAGTAAGAGGTACTTCAGAACATAGTAAAGGAACAGGCATAGGAGGACCAGGACAGTACCAACTGCAAAAAACATTTTATAATACAGGATAAATATGTCAAAAACAATATCAATTAAGATAAAGAAGAGGCTGTTAAATTTGGAAAGACAATTGTATAGTTATAGAAATAAAAATGTATATATTAAGATGATGTGTAAAGATGTATCAACCATAATTATAACATGGCACTCTTATTATGTTACTATAATTATAATACACTTAGAAATGATGTACCAAAATTGGAAAGCAGAAGCAGCATCTTGAATAAACAGGTATAACTCCATCAGAAATCTATGAGGAGGGGGCAGCCGGGTAGCTCAGTGGATTGAGAGCCATGCCTAGAGACTGGAGGTCCTAGGTTCAAATCCGGCCTCAGACACTTCCCAGCTGTGTGACCTTGGGCAAGTCACTTGACCCCCATTGCCTACTCTTACCATTCTTCCACCTATAAGTCAATACACAGAAATTAAGGGTTTAAAATAAAAAAAAGAAATCTATGAGGAAAGTTTGGATTATCTCTCTTAATTTCTTTGGGGTTCAATTATGTTAGTTTATTGTTCAGAATATGTATATCTAGAACCATGTCTTGTTTCCATTTATCAGTTCTTTCCCTGGAGATGGGCATACACCAGCCATTCTTCAAATAATATTTCTATTGTTCTATATAATATTCTCTTGGTTCTTCTTATTTTACTCTCCATAATTTTAGGTAGATCTTTCCATGTTTGTTTCTCAATTAACCTGCTTGTCATTTCTTACAGCAGAGTAATATTTTATTACAGTCGTATGCCATAACTTGTTTAACCATTCTACAATTGATGGGAATCCCCTCAATTTCAAGTTCTTTGCCATCAGAAAGAGAGCTGCTTTCAATATTTTAGAACATATAGGTTCTTTTCCTTTTTCCTTAATTACCATAGGAAAAAGACCTAATAGTGGTATTGCTGGCTCAAAGGTCATACCGTTTTATAACTCTTTGGCCATAATTACAGATTGTTCTCCAAAATTTTTGGATCAATTTTCAAAATAGACCTAATTCTTATCTCCAGATATGGCTAAGAAAAATGATTCTTCATTTTCTGATGTTGTAAAAGAAGTCATAGAGCAACAGCAATCTCAAACATCTGAAATAGAGAAAAATAAAAAAGTTCTGATCCAATTGCAGGTAATTTCATTTATGATACTTCTAATAAAATAGCAAATGTATTTAAAACCACTGCATTAATGTAGGAGAAATGATTAAAGGTGATATGACATTTAATTTTTGAGGATAATTTTTCAACCATTCAGACCTCAATTTATGATGAATGCAATCTGACTTCGTTTTCTTTTATAACAGAAAGGGTTTATTTCACAGGGTTTAAACAGGGAAGGGAAGGAGGGCCAAAAGGGATTTCCCTAATTATAATTTTCTTAATCTCCTCCCTCAAAAAGCCAATAGTCTCACGAATCTCTTCTTCTTTTACTTGCTGCTAACTGACAACTACTTTGACCCCAAATTTCCTAATCTAGCTTTCTTGACTATGGTCTCTCTCAAAAATAGTATTGGCAAAGAAATATAGTTCAGTTGGCTTTGATTAGGAGGTGACAAGATGGTAGAGTCACCCACAGCCTCCAGCCAAGAGGTTTCTTTGAGGTAAGACAGGTATATTCTTTCAAGTTGGCTTCTTCTCAGTAAAATCTGGTTATTTTTCAAACAGGAACTCAGGAACATAGATGATAGACACAGATGGAAATCCGTTGGTAATTCTCTATTCGGAGACTGGATGGCTGAGTTGAGGAACTTCAGCTGCAGGGTCCAAAGGCTTTCCACCAGAAAATCTATTTCCCTCACAGGAAGTTCTCTCTCAAAGTTCCAAAGGAAACACAAACCAAAGAACCCTCTCTCCAGGCCCTGATCCTCTTTATATCCCTTCCTGACATTCCTTAGAATGCTTCCCTTTGCATTACATCTGTGAGCCAACCAGATTACAAACCTCTATATTTTGCAAAACTACTTCTCTATATTTCTACACGTCTTAGTCTGATTTGTATTTCCTCCTTACCTCTACCTCACAGCATCCTTTAAGAAGACTCAGACTTCTGAATAACACCTTTCCTCATTTCTCCTGATTCCTCCAGCTGCCAGTGCCCTCCTTCCATAGTTATTGTTGTTCAGTCATGTTTGACTCTGACCCTGTGGACCATAGTACACAAGCATAGTACTTTCCATGGGGTTTTCCTGGCAAAGATACTAGAATAATTTGCCATTTCCTTCTCCACTAGATTAAGGCAAGCAGAGGTTAAATGACTTGCCCAGTTATGTTGTGGAAGAAGATACACACACATGCACGCGCGCACACACACACACATTTTAAAGTCCATGAAGAAAACAAAAGCAAAAAATAGCATGCTTCAATCTGCATTCAGTTACTATCAACTGGTTTTTTTCCTCTGAAGGTAAATAGTATTTTTTAAACCCTTACTAAGTATAGGTTCTAAGACAGAAGAGTAGTAAGGGCTAGACAACTGGGGTTAAGAGACCTGCCTAAAGTTATAATTGTACATAGTAGCAGCAATATTGTAAGGCGATCAAATGCGAATGACTTAACTAGTCTCAATAATACAGTGATCCAAGAAAGCTCCAAAGAACTCTAAATGAAAAATGCTATTGGGACAGCTAGGTGACTCAATGGCCTAGTTTTCACTTTATTTTCTTCTTTTTTTTGCCTTTTCCCACAATAAGAATAATATGGAAATAGGTTTTGCATGATCTCATATGTATATGTATATGTATAACTATAGCAATTGCTTACTGCCTGAAAGGGGAGAGAGGAAGGAGGAAGAGAATTTTTAACTCATAATTTTAGAAAACAAATGTTAAAAATTGTGTTTACATGTAACTAGGAAGAAATGTAATTGGGAAAAGAAAAATAAATGTATTGAGCACCCACTGAGTTCAAAGTATTATCCTGGGTGCTCTGAGAAATGTATTATTGTTCAGTTGTGTCCAACTGGAATGGTTTGTCATTTCCTTCTCTGACTCATTTTATAAATGAGCAACTGAGCCAAATAAGGTAAAGTGACTTGCCCAGGGTCACACAGCTAAGAAGTGCCTGAAGCCACATTTGAACTCTAAAAGACAAGTCTTCCTGACTCCAGGTCTGGCACTCTATCCACTGTGCCATCTCATTGCCCCTTTAGCATTGTAACAGAATGATT
Source organism: Gracilinanus agilis (assembly GCF_016433145.1). NCBI lineage: Eukaryota > Metazoa > Chordata > Mammalia > Didelphimorphia > Didelphidae > Gracilinanus > Gracilinanus agilis. The sequence continues at coordinate 591,343,058 of NC_058132.1, read as the reverse complement.
GGACTTGGGCAGGAAAAAACCCAGCAAGGCATGCATAACAGATGAAATGGAACTTGGAGCAGCCCCAGGAAGGGACTGGAAGATTCCAATGTGAAGGGAGGGGCCAGACAAGGAGGAGTTCCAACTGTCAGTTCACTCCTGAGCTAACTCTAACTTGGGGGGTTAGGTGAAAGGAGGTGAGTGTGTTTGGATCTGGAGTGAATCTGGCTCCACTGTACCCCTATATTCGAGTCTATTTGGAGATCACAATTGTCAACATCATTTCAACAAGCTTCAATTTACCATCCAAGAAGACTTTGACATAGCAGTTCTTCAATTTGACTGAAGAGCTCGGCCTCCCTGGTGGGGAGCGGCCTGAAGGGGAGACCCTTCCCTGATCCTGCTTACTCCTCCTCCCTACTAGGAAGATGTTTGAGGGTATAATTCGAATGGGGGCTCCCCAATCTGGAAGAGTGGTAGAGGAGATGATGGAGGAAGGTGTTAGGATTAGTTTGAATCCTAAATTACTTCTGCCCTATGTTCAGATTCAAAAATCTTGACAAACCCAAGCACTTCCCAAATGTTTTTTCCTCAAGATGGAGTGGAGTATTCTAAAGCCTCCCTTCAACCACCCAATGAATACCTCCCCTCCACCCCCCGCAAGGTCTCTACTCCAAACTTTAATCAATGTACTAATATAGCTGAACAGGAATTTATTGTGAAGCTAAAGTATTTGGGGTTCAGGGAAGGATATGGGGATTCAGGAATGAGGGTAAAAGGAACAGACTTCACTAACAATTAGGGACTTCCCCCTGGGGCAGACAACACTGGATCTCTTTCGATGCTTGATCTCAGTACTTATCCCTCACCCCCTATAACCTCCTAATCACTATTCAATAACCTAATATAAAAGGGGAGTAACAGGCATAAATGAATCAAGCAGGATCAGGGAAGGGTCCCCCCCTTCAGGCCGCTCCCCACCAGGGAGGCCGAGCTCTTCAGTCAAATTGAAGAACTGCTGTGTCAAAGTCTTCTTGGATGGTAAATTGAAGCTTATCGAAATGATGTTGACAATTGTGATCTCCAAATAGACTCGAATATAGGGGTACAGTGGAGCCAGATTCACTCCAGATCCAAACATACCTATCTCCCCTCACCTAAACCCCCAAGTCAGAGTTAGCTCAGGAGTGAACTGACAGTTGGAACTCCTCCTTGTCTGGCCCCTCCCTTCACATTGGAATCCTCCAGCCCCTTCCTGGGGCTGCTCCAAGTTCCATTTCATCTCAGTGATGAGTGCCTTGCAGGGTTTTTTCCAGCCCAAGTCCAATCATCCCGTTACAGCATGGTAGGGTGGTATGATGAAAAGATTGAATCTTGCCTTTGTACATAGCTGCTTATGTAATCTTGGCAAGACAAATCCTCCCAGTTGGCCAGCCTCTGTTTCCTTATTCTAAAATGGGAGGAGGAGAGTGAATGAACCCAGAAGTCCCTTTCAGCTCTAAATCTATGACCCCTGTTCACAGATTTTAATCCTTTCAGTATTTTGTGACCTATTATGGCCTTCCAAAACTCATTACAGGGTGGCTGACTTCATGGTTATTAGCTTTTCTGAATGTAGAGAAGATATATAGGCTGTCCCTGTAGCCCTTGGTCCATAGGACCTTTCAGAGCCTGAATTCCGCTGGCATAGTTTTCATGATCCCAATGATATCATGTTAAATCATTGGAAGAAGACTGCAGTGGAAGAATATTTAGAAAGTAGTTTTTAATTTGAAAATATATTACTACCACTACCACCACTTGCAACAATAATAATACATAATGATAATGACAAATATCTTCATATTTTTAACATATACTAAGACTTAACTGCTAAAATTAATTGTATAAATTGGAGTAGATTAGGCATGTTTACAGAAATCCCTAATTCATATACTTGGACTTAACCATCATTAAAATTTTGAAGGAAATTATCATTTAGCAAGTGTTTTTCCTTCCTCTTAGTTTCTGACTGAAACATATGAATTAGCATAGTTCTGGATTTAGGCACCCATCAATATCAAGGTATCAACCATGATGTGATGACATTGATATCAGTATGACAACATAAATTTTTTTGATTGTTTATTAGGTATTAGCCTTTTCTTCAATATAACAATGAAATATCTTCCATTCTTTAAGTCACTTTCACATATATTATCTTGTTTGAGCCTAACAACAACAGTATGAAATAAGCTATATAAATTAGACTTTTTATACATCTGTGAAAAATGAAGCTTAGTGGTTAAATATTTTTCCCAAAGTCTCTTGGCTAGGAGTAGATTCTAAATCTTTGGATACATAATCTAGTGCACTTTCTACTTTGCCATACAACCTCTGTGTATTGCTGTATCACTTCTATTATTCCACAAGGTTATGCTTACTAACACAAATTTTTTAAAAAATAAAGCAGTAGAATCAAATAATAAAACCAAGTAGCTAGAAGTAGATGAACATTTTAGAAAATAAGAGCTCCAAATTTTAATTACTTTGAGACTTCACTGTATTTTTCATTTTCTTGTACATCAGTTTTTCCAAATCTGATAAATATATATTTTACAGGTTGTTGAAGTGATTTTCTGCATGTATTATGCATCAAAACAATGACTTTCCTCTGATGTTGAATATCATGAATTAATAATGATAATGTTGAACTATATTACAGAATGAAGTCCGTGAGCTTGAGAAACAAATGGGATCTGTCATAGCAGAGACCAAAGAAACAGAAAAGCATATTTATCAACAAGAAAGTGAAATAGAAAAAGCCAAGTCTCACTATCAAAGCCTAGAGGCTCAAATCAAATCCTTACATGCAGAAAATGTAAAGCTCAAATTTTCCATAGAAGTAGCACAAGAAGAGTTTGAGGAGTATCTTACAAGAAATAATGCATATGATGAGAAGATAAGAGTATATAAAGAAAGTATTGCTGAGGTAGAAAATAAATGGCCTTTTATGATTAAACTGCATCAGAAAAAGGAACAAGTTAAAAAATTAATGAAAAAGAAAGAAGAACTTTTCCATGATCTCCAAAATCCAGATGGAAACATGATAAAACAAGCACAGGTTTGAAATATACTTATTATATTACATTATTTTTTCTTTCAAGTGCTACATGATACATTAGCTGGCAAGAGAGTGTTAATTCATAATTAAGCAGCATGCCTTTTTAAAAAACCTTACCTTCTGTCTTAGAATCAATACTGTGTATTGGCTCCAAGGCAGAAGAGTGGTAAGGGTAGGCAATGGGGGCTGAGTGACTTGCCCAGGGTCACAGAGCTAGGAAGTGTTTGAGGTCATATTTGAACCTACAACCTCCCATCTTTCAACTTGGTTCTCTGCCCACTGAGCCACCTAGTTGCCCTCTAAGCCTGCTTGTTGAACTCTGTTATGACTAGGTTCATAAGCTACTCAGATGGCTTTCATAATTTTTTCAAGTTTGCCAAATGTGTGAAATGAATGACAACAGTGCCTAGTATGAAAAGGCATAACTGAAAAGGAAATAAAATTAGATTTACAAAAAACATATAGGCAGAAAAAACCCTGAGAACAATTAATCTATTTGTGGTTAAAAATTGTGATTCAGAGAAGTACTGGAGCACTTGGTTCCACACTGATAGATCCAAACCAACTCAAATCAATTTAGTATGCCTAATGCTGATATGCAAATAATATGAATTAATGATTTCACCTTAAGCTGTCTTCCTCTTTTTCCTGCTGTTCTTTGAAGACTGGGAGCTACAAACTTAGGATGCCAATCATTTCTTAGTGCTGTTGCTGGGCAATAACCACCATGACTACCACTATCATTGCATCTTATTTCTATTTGATTCTTGGTTTTGTTTCAGAATCTAAGGATTTTTTTTTACTGTTTCTAATTTTAGTTGTGCCTAACAAATACTTAAATGATGCTTAACAGCTTCTAGGTAATGTTCAGTGTTTTTAAATCACAATGATAACTGTGAATTAGATTTTACATACTAGTACTCACCTTCAATTCACCCATGTACTATCAATTTTACATATAGGAAGAAATTATGAATCTAAAAGATAAAATTATAACTGTAGAGGCATCTATCTCCACAAAAACTAGTTTGCTGGAGGAAGAGAAAAATGTACATGAAAAATTGAGAAAAGAAATAGAGGTAAGTTTTTGGTATTTGAGTTTAATTTTCTAAAATTCAGTTCTAGATTACATAATAATTTTGATGAAGTTAATTGTTAGTTATCCATTCGAGTGAAGGCAGAAGTGAATAATGCAATTTTTAAAAATCTAAAGTCATTTGTTGGATTTTGAAATGTGACCAGGGAATCCTACCCTTCAGAGACTCATAAAACTTTTCCACAAAGAGTGCACTGACTACTCATTTTTACTAATACCATCTCCTTTAAGCTCTAATTCTCTGATTCTTACAACTCTTCATTGTCTTCTGATCCTAGAGCTCTATTTCCACAGAATAGTAGAGATGGAATACAGCCTGGTAGAGCTGGGAGAAACCCTAGAGAAAACAGTGTTATAAACCGAAGAGTCTTTGGACATCATAGGATCAGCAGTAGGCTAAGAAAGGGCCAAATGTTTGATTAAAACACAGCAGGATTGATCAGAAATATCTATGGAGAAGAATTGGAATTGATATTTCTTTTAAGTCTTGTATATTATTTAGCTGAGAGCTAAAGAAGCCAATCTCATAGTGCCTTACATGCATTCAGCCTTCTTGCTTACATTTGTCCTAGAGTGGATTATAAGCTGAGTTTTCCTTCTCAAAAAAAAAAAAACAACAACATTTTTGGTACAGTATGTTATATTCTACAAGAGAATCAGGATTTGAATCCTGATTATGCCATTTATTACCTTTTGTCAAGTCATATAACCCCCTCAGGACCTTGGTTTCACTTTTGTTACAACCCACTTTCATTCCTGTAGATGCTGCAAGACCTGTTTTGTGAGCTTGCTCAAGTTTAAAGTGAAGCATTAGGCATGATGAGTTCTATTGTTTAAAGTGGAAATTGAAGTTTGAGACACTGAGGGGAAATTAGCCACAAAAAGAAAGAAAAAATGGGCATGTATTATAAAGGAAAATTTCTTAAAGGAGTCAGGTCAAAGACACTGCAGATAGTGATCTCTATGGTCATGAGCATGTGTGACTTGGTATGACTGGTCTCACTCATTGACACTATTAACTTGAAGCATTACACATTTCTAGACCCAGTCTATAATTTCATGTGGATATTTATGAACAGACAAGTAGTAGTTATCACACTTAATTTCAGTAATAAAAGGGCTTGTTTTTTTCATCAGAATAAGTCCTCCATCAATACAGATATGAACTCTGCTATACCATAGTAAACAAATGAATGAACAAATAAATAATGAATGGATGAATGAATGAATAAATAAGTGAATGAAAAAGCACTTTTTAAGCTTTCATTCCTTTCCAGGCATTGTGCTATACTTTGGGAATATAAAAATGAAGAGCAAAATAGTCTCTGCATCATGGAATCAGTTCAATTATCATGTTTATGCTGATGATTCTTATTAATTTATCTAGCTCTAAATTCTCTCATGCCCTCTAGCTCATATTACCAAATACCAATGAACCTAGCATACTGGATGTCATGTAGACACCTCAAGTTTAACATGTCCAAAAAAGAATTCAGTATCTTTTCCTTAAATCATTCCTTTTTTTCTAAACTTCCTTCTTACCATTGAGAACATCATCCTTCTCTCAGACACCCCGGCTCCTAACCTTGGTGCCATTCTTCATTCCTTACTCATATTCATCCAATGAACCTAATCTGTGGCTGGCTTGTCATTTCTGCCTACACTACATCCCCTATATGAAGCCCCTCTAGCCCATCTCACACAACTGTTCTCTTGGCCCAGGTTCTCATCTTCACTCCTAGACTATTTCAGGAGCCTCAAGTCTCTCTTCACTTAGCTGCCAAAATGATCCTAAAGCACAAATCAGAGCATAAACTCTAGGCTTCCTATTCCCTTCAGGATTAAATATTAAATCTTCAGTTTGGGTTTTAAAGGCCCTCGTGATTTTGTCCCTTCCTACTTTTTTCCCTTCTTACTCTTTCCTCTCTTCCACGTATAATCCAGGCCTTCTTGTCTTCTTGCTGCCCTTACACATATTCCATCTCCTGACTGTCTTTTCTGTGGCTTCCTCCTATGACTCTTCATATTCAGGCTCTGGCTTCCCTGGATTCCTTCAAGACTTGCTTCAATATATTTTCTTCAGGAGGTCTTTCTTTCCTCTCTTCCTCACTGCTAGTGCTTTTACTCTAAGATTACTGCCCACACAGACTGTATATATTGGATATATATGGAGTTGTCTACATGTTGTCTCCCTCATTAGAAGCTGAACTTCTTGAGGGTAAGGAACATGTTTTTGCCTCTCTTTGTATCTATCCCCAGCATTAGTAAGCACAGATCTTGGCACATAGTAAGTACTTGGTAGATGGTTATTAGCTGACTGATACATCATTTCTAGGAACTGGTGGTAGATAGGATTACTAGCCCCACAATAAAAGGAGTAATACCAGCTTTGGGATCTGGAAAAAGCTGGGCCTGACAAAGAAGGCTAACCCAGAAGAATCAATGATATTTTGAAAAATATTTCATTAAAGTTCATCATTTATTGACTTACTTTCTGTTTTTTAGTTTTTCTGAATTTAGTAAAGGCAGATCCCTAGATACCAAAGTTACAATCTATTGCCTGGTCCATGCCTTAGACTACTCAGCTTGGAAGGAACAGACGAAACTTGTATTCCACTAGCCCAGTCTGTGTAAAGCTCAGACATCTTCATGTCACAATGAGATATGGTGGGAAGACATTTAGGGAAAGAGCAGTCACCATATTTTTTTACAAAGAGTATACAAAGCTTCAAGTAGGATTGAATATTTTTTTCAAATCATTATCTTCTCTCCTGGAATTGATACTAAGTATTGGTTCCAAGGCAGAAGAGCAGTAAGGGCTAGAGAACTGAGGTTAAGTGACTTGCCCAGGGTCACACAGCTAGGAAGTGTTGGAGGGCAGATTTGAAACCAGGACCACCCCTCTCTAGGCCTGGCTCTCAATCCACTGAGCCACCTAGCTGCCCCTACGACTTAATTTTATAGTACTATGTTACCACAAGAAGGTGACAATTCATGTTCAGATAGTTGGTTATAGGAGGAAATTTAGAATAGAGAGAAAATAGATAAAAAATAAAAATCTATAGTAGAACTGAACATCTGAAAATAATGCATCTTAAAAGTATTAATTTAGAAATGGTTTCTGTTTCTCACTTATTTTCATCTAATTCAGAACAATAACAAGGTAGAAACTGAATACTTTTATGTGGTAGCCCTTAAAGACCACCATGAGTATAATTTATATTTCACTGAGAATAAAAAAATTATTTTTCTGGCCAATATTAATATTCTCAAATGTTAACTCTTCTACTTTAAAGGTTCATATCTATTTCATTGGCATCGATGTTTAGTTTTAGATGGAAGGGTGGATGAGACTGAGACTTTCATTTTTTATTACTTCGTCAGATAACTTCCTGCACTGAAAATTAATGAACTGTTTCAAAACTTTATAATACCCAGTTTTGTCAAGAATATCTTTTCCATTATAATTTTAGCTTTATTGTCTTTAATACATTTAAAAGTAGTTCTATGTTAATACTATCCTACTATTGGAGTTGAAAAAATAAAACTTAAAAAATTAGATACCTCAAGAATGTTATAAAAACAAAAGACTAACTTATTAAACCATATATGTATGTATACATATATATATAAAACCTTAGTAGTTTGAGAACATTCTATCCATTAAATTTTCTCTTATCTAAAGAAATTTCAGTAAAATATCAACTAACAAATATTATTCTCAAAATAGCATATTTCTTGAAAGGATATATGTTTCAAAGCTAAAATAATTTTGTATTACCCATTATACCTTTTGGATCTTAGTTAAAACATTAGAGGACATAGTGGAAAGAACACTGGACTTAGAATCAAGCAACAATTTTTAAGTATCTGTTATGTACTGAAATCATGTAATATATGAGTTTGAATTGCACCCTTGACAATTAATAGATATGTTTTATTTCCATATTATTCTTTTTGTAAGTGAATAATCTATAAAACCAAAATTTTGCATTTCTGTCCTTCACAAAATTTCTAATCAGCTGCCTTGTTGTGGAAGTAAATCTGAGTACTGGAATTAATTAACCGACAAGCACTTCATATGAGCTTATTATGTGCCAGATATTGAGGTAGAGGTCTACCAAAGGGGATATAGGTCTTACCTTATGTCTCAGGATGAAAGATGTGTCTGTCATTCAAGGACCAGGGAATTAAGCTCAAAGAAGCTCATAGCCAAAAACTTGGGACACCTGCTTATCAATTTTTTTTTGGCCATAAGATCTCCTGAGCCCAAGAGGTGTCAAATTGTGTTCAAGTGGAGGGTTCAGCTACATTGAGGAAATTATAGATATATTTCAGTACTGCAGCCCTGTGGCCTAAGCCTTAGTATATTGGGCCTTTGCTTGGATTATTGTACTGCTACATTTCAGTTTTTAATGCTTTCAAATATTTTACACTTTGCAAATTTTACTTTTATGCTTTTTATATTAATATGGCTTTGGTAAGATTAATTCAAGTTAATTGTATTTAGCATAATTTTTTGCTAAATATATTATTTAATGTGGGTCTATATGAAACAAATACATAAAAATACACTGTTTCTCTTCAGACACCTTAGAAAAATGAAATGTAGATAAATCTGGTTCATAGACAGCAAATAAGATGGTAAAAAAGAAAAGCCAAGCACACAAATTCCAATAAGTGATTTTTAGGAGATAAAAATAATATTTGCCAAAACTATGGAGCTAAAAAAAGGCTAAGGTAGTAAAAGAGACTTTAATAAACAAGAAAGGCAAGTAGGCAGAAATTTGTGATAAAAGACTATGTACAAAAGATTTTTGCCTGTATTGTATAGAGTTCTGGGCTCCACTACTTAAGAAGACTAGAGAAATTGGAGAACATTCATTAATTCTAAGCTCCTAGAATTCAAGAGTATATTTAACCTACTTTGTACAACATAAGCACTTGATAAATGTATTCTTTTAGGACAGGTACAAAAGTGACTTGGAAAAAAAGTGATTTGGAAAATAATACTTAAAGTATTTTACTCAAGGGAGAAAAATAGCAGGGGGATTTAAGACTTAAAGTATATAAAGATTTTAAGCATAGTAATTGAAGAGCAGGCCCTGGCACCAGAAAGACCAGGTTTCAAGATCCACCTGCTCCATACTGGCAATGAGATCTGCCCGAGTCACACTAACACTCTAACCTGTAAAGAAGATGCAGATTGTAGAGAAAGTCGAGCTGCTCCCCTGGAGCTCCCTACTCCAAATAAGCCACAAGACTAGCCAAAATCAGAAAACAGAAGATGGTGAAAAGATAACGTTCTACTAAAAGTAGAGACAAAAAGAAATAATGATAATTCTTTACATTTAAATACTACACATTTAAGAAAGTTTTCCTATCTCAAATCAGCTTTAATGTTCCTTTTCTTTATACCATCTCCCAGTTTTTCTGGCTCCCTTCAACAGCCAGCTAAAATCTTCTTTTAGAAGCCTTTCCCTATACCTCCTATTCCTGATGCCTTTCCTGTGTTATGTATTTCCCATTTACTTTGTATATAGCTTGTTTGTGCATGCAGATTTACTTGTTGTCTTCCCCCTCTGACTGGGAGCTTGTTGAGGGAAGGGACCATCTTTTGCCATCTTTATGCCCCCGGAATTTAGCACAGTGCCTAACAGTGCTTCGTGTTTATTGACTGAATCGGGACTAGTACTCAGCTCACCTGACTCAGTCCAGTTCTCTTTCCTTTGTTTCATGATGCATATAAAGAGTTAATTAAGATTATGAAAAAAATAGGACAGGTTAGTAAAAGAAAGGTTAAAGCCCCATGGTAATATGGAAATGTATTTTTTCACGACTTCATATGCTAGATTGTATTTCTTGTTTTATTAATGGGTGGGGAAAGAGGGTAGAGAGAGGGAACTGAAAATAAAAGTTTTTTAAATAATGTTTAAGTTTAATTGAATATTAAAATAGAAAAAAATTAAATTTAGCTGAAATGGTTGAAGACAGCCAGTTATAAGCCATGCTTGGGCAAAAAGTTTGACTAGATTAGAGCATCATATGACTCTGCCATGTTGGTTCTACCTTCAATCCTTCATTGCCATCACTGATTAGTTGAGAAACCTGCTGTTGATTTTAACCCACCCACACCCAGTATACAAAATTATATAGTTCAGAGAGCTGCACCCATGGTATCAGCTGTACCTCCCACATCATAAATGTGATCCAAATTTAGACGTGTTTTTGTCTAATAGATTAGATCAGTTTTCAGACTCCCCTCTAGCCCCATGATCCCATTCTTTCATTTATTTAACAGTTAATGTCCTTTAAATAACCAGTGCTAACATCAGGAAACTTGAGTTTTTCTCTTCAAGTCTCTGAAAACACACTGTGATTTATCCCACACTACTTGGCTTCTTTATTTTAATCCCAAATATGTGTGATGCATACATACACTTAAAAGATACCTTAGAATTAATATAAAATGTGGAGAATAATTATTTCACATTTTTAACAACCTTGAAAGCAAAACTGCTGTTTGAAACCTCTCTTTCCTTAAAGATCTGTGAAAATGATAAACACTATACAGATTTTAATTATTATCCCTAGGTTATTTGATGTGATTTATGGGACAAGAATTGTTGATTCTACCTTCAGTAAGCCTCCAGAATGCATTGGAATAATAAAATCATAGATTTTCAGAGCCAAGTATTCCTGTACATAACATTTGTTTCGATATTTCAATGGATCTCTGACTTAACCTGTGATTGGTATCTTTCCATCAGTATTTTTGGCAAACACACCTGTATCTTCTCATCTTGTGTAACTCTGTGTCATATTCTCCCTTACATTGTCCATAGATATCTACTCATCATACCAAACACCATCCTGTAGGTCTTTTTATATTTTGGGGGAAAGTATTTGGTATCTCTGATTCTTGTTATATGACTAACCCATATCAATTTTTGTTCATTTCTTTTGTCTCTAGACTTAAAGGACTTGGCTTTAAATCTGATGCTTATTCCTTGTGTAGCTTTAGATAAGTCACTTAATCTATCTGGGCCTCAGTTTCCTTGCCATAAACTAAGGGGTGGTTTTGAAGTAGATGGTTTCTGAGGGCCCTTCTGAAAATTTCCTCGGTGTTGTATCTTCTAACATTTTTGGTGCATAGATCATAATCTGAAATATGTTATAATTTATGTAGACCCATGATGCATGATGCATCTTCTCCATTGCAGTTTAAGTCTACCACAACTTTGATTCTTCAAAAAACATAGTAGTCTAAGGTCGATAACTATATAGCATTAACTATAGGAGCATTTGTATCAAAAGATAAATTTTTATACTGGGAAGTAAGTTGAGATTATTGAAACACCATACAATTTCTCCAAATCAATGCAGACTTTTCACGTATGACATTAATTATGATATTATTATTTATCCCATACTACTTGGCTTTTTTATTTTAATTCCAAATATGTGCAATGCACACATTCACTTAAATATGACTAATAATTAGATTAGTAATTATTAATAATTAAATATCATTGATCTATGATGACTATTCAAGAGTCAGTCTGATTCATTGTTTATCCTGTGCCTCTCATAGACAGATATACTGATGTACTAAATTAATGGGCTAGCCCACCCACTAGATGTTATACTCTTTGCAATGGCTTGTGATTTAATTATAAAGGGAATTCATGACGAAGAATCTCTCTACCAATGCATACCTTCTACCTAACTCATGATGTTAGATGCCTTGGATATAGATATTAAAATGCTTTGTTAAGGTCCCTCAGCCATTGAGGTGAGGCAGAAATTGATCCCAGGTCTTCCCAACCCTGATGCCAACTTTTTCTCTCCTATGACACATCACACCCTATATAAAAATCCCTCCAAAATTATACTGATCTAAGTCCTAAAAAAGTCCAAATTAATAGACTGAAGGAATAAACAAATGAAAAAAATCCCACCCAAAAAGTTTTAAGGTGGTGACATAGATGCTCAAAGCACAAATCCAGAGAAGAATAGCTCCAAAAACACCTGTAAGCAAAGCCTCAATGAAAAAGAAAGCTTGACACAAGTTCTAGGATTCCTAGAATAGATGAGAAAAGAAGTTTTTTTTAAATTTCTACATTTTTATAAGTTTAAAATCAGCATGCTAAAAAAGAATAGAAAAGAAATGAGAACCATGTAAGAAAAAAAATTGGACAGGGAACTATTATCCTAGTATAAGAAATGTAAAATCTTGAGATTTAACAAACTTTCTAAAATTATAATGGATTAAATACAATATAATGACCCCATGAGACAACAAGAAACATTAAAACAAATTCAAATGACTGAAGGAAAATGCAATGTATCCTGTAGCAAAAACAACTGCCCTAGAAAACAGATAGAGGACAGAGAATTAAAAAATCACTGGATTGCTTTTGACAAAATACAATACCGATTTATATTAAAAACACTAGAAAATATAGGAATTAAAGGGTCTTTCCTTGAAATATTAAGTAGTATCTATCTAAAGCCATTAGCAAGTATCATCTTCAATAGGGATAAGCTGGAAACCTTCCCCATAAGAACAAGAGTAAAACAATGTTTCAATTATCACCACCATTCTTTAATATTATACTAGAAATGTTAGCAATAAGAGAAGAAAATGAAGTTGAAGGAGCTAAAAGTATGCAAAGAGGAAACTAAACTATCACTTTGCAAATGATATGATGGTATTGAGAATCTGAGAGAATCAAATAAAAAACTAGTTGAAATACTAACTTTAGCAAAGTTGCAGGATACAAAATAAACCCACATAAATCATCAACATTTCTACATAATTCTAACAAAGTCCAGCAACAAGTTAGAAAGAGAATTTCCATTTAAAATCACTCTAGACAATATAAAATACTTTGGAATCTTTTTGTCAAGACAAACATAGACATTATATGAACACAATTACAATGTCTTTTTACACAAAGTTAGATCTAAACAATTGGAAGAACATTAATTGCTTAACGGTAGACAAAGCTAATATAATAAAAATTACAATCCTAGGCCTGGCTCTCAATCCACTGAGCCACCTAGCTGTCCATATCACCATCCTTCTAATCTGTAACCTCAAAAATTGTCTCTGATTCCTACTCTTCTTACTCTCTCATCATTCACTCTTTCATTAGTTGCTGAGTCTCATCAGTTCTACCTCTATAGAATCTCTTACATCTGTGCCTCTTTGTTCACTTGGACATTAGATGATGAAGGTCTGACCTTCATCACCTCTAAACTGGGATTTTGCAATAGTCTTCTATCTAGTGTCCTGCCATGAGTCTCTTCTCTCCCATCTGTTCTCCACATGACTACCAGAGTGATATTCCTAAAGCATAGGCATGACTATCTTTGTCCCAGGGTCACTAAACTCTAATGGCTCCTGGTTATCCCTGGAATCAAATACTCTTCTGTGGCATTGAAAGCCTTCAGCATCTGATTAATCTATGTTTACAGGCTTGACCATCACTTCCTTCCTGCTTTCTGGGGTCCAGCCAAGTTGGCTTAATTTCTGTTCTTCATGCATATCATTCTATCCCCAGTTCCCTGCCTTTGTGCAGAATCACCTCCTGCCTATAATGCATTTCCTTGTCCACTCTACTTCTTGTTTCCTTCACAGCTGATGTACAAGGTTACCTCCTATATAAGGCCTTTCCTGATCTCCCCAAATACTAGTATTTCCCTCTGTAAGCCGGGAAAAAGGGTTTTATGGGTTCAACATATTAAAAGATGGTCGCCAGAGGATTGAACTATTATCAATCCTTAATTAAGAATAATCTCAAGTCAAAATTGACTTTTATAGAAGTTTATTTACAATTAAGAAGAGAGAAAGGAAATAAGGAAATAAGAATCTAACCCAGTAGGTAATTTACTATGATCCTCTAATTAATCCAGGTAGATCTTAACCCTCAGTCAAGAGTCAGAGGGCCAGAGGTCTGGAGGTGAATGAAGCAAAACTTCATTCACAGAGTCTTATTAAAAGAAGTTTCTTGGTTCCGGGTTAAGATGGCGGCAGAGTAAGAAGCAGCTCTTAACCTCTCCTGACCGAAACACACAAAACTCCTCAAGGGGACATAAAAACAAGTCCAGACGAACGGAGGAACCCCACAACAGGGCACAGCGTGGAAGGTACGTGGAACTGAGACATTTCCAGGCTATAAAGGGCTCTCACTAAATCGCGGGCTGAGCAACAGCCCCACCCCCAACCCCTACACACACAAGATCTAGAGCTCTGAAGCCAGCTAAAAAGAAATAGAGCAAGTTTGGGGCACCCATCAAGTCATTGGCAGCTCCGGGGCCTGTTCCTGAGAGCAGCAAGACTTAGGACCCCATTAAGCCAAAGAAAGGAGGCGAAATCTGAGCGCGGGAGCAGGACTCAGGGTGCACAGCGCAGGCTGAGCAGAACGCAGGCACTGCGGAGGCGTGGGTGGAGGCAGACACAGCCAGGAACTAAAGCCTAAGTGGGGAACCAGTGTGGACGGGTATACGACTGTGGAAGCAGCGCCCTGAGACTTGTAAAGAAACCTCCAGCAGAGGACAGACACTGAGCGCGAGGATAAATCTGAGAAGCTGCTGGGGTAATGATGGCTACTCAGCCTCAGGGAGTTCAGAAGAGAAAGAATAACAACAAGAAAAAGAAGTCTTTAACACTCAACAGCTTTTACACAGAGAAAATCCAGACAACCGAGCAAACAGAGGAGGAGAACAAACAAGCATCCGGACCCTCCCCAAATAAGGAAAACTCCTCACAAGCTATGGAAGAGTTCAAAACTGAGATTTTGAGGAAAATGGAAGAGATCTGGCAAGAAAATAACTGTTTAAAAGGTAGAATCATGCAATTGGAAAGTGAGGCTCAGAAACCAAATGAACTGATAAGCAAATTGAACTCCAGAAATGACCAGATTGAAAAGGAATACCAGAAGATTATGGCCGAAAACCAGAAGATTATGGCCGAAAACCAGAAGATTCTAGCCGAAAACCAGAAGATTACAGCCGAAAATCAATCCCTAAAGGCTAGAATTGAGCAAGTAGAAACTAATGATCTCTCAAGACAACAAGAACAAATAAAACAAAGCCAAAAGACTGAAAAAATAGAAGGAAACATGAAATATCACAATGAGAGAGTGACAGACCAAGAAAACTGGTCTAGAAGAGACAATTTGAGAATAATCGATCTTCCAGAAAAACCAGAAATTAATAGAAATCTGGACTCCATACTAACAGAAATAATTCAGCAAAATTGCCCTGAAGTCCTACAAGAGGGCAACATAGACATTGAAAGGATCCATAGAACACCTGCGGTATTTGATCAAGAAAGGAAAACACCAAGAAATATCATTGCAAAATTCAAGAGTTTCCAAGCAAAAGAAAAAATCTTACAAGAAGCCAGAAAGAAACAATTCAAATATCAAGGAGCACCAATCAGGATCACACAGGATCTGGCAGCCTCAACGCTAAAAGACCGCAAGGCGTGGAATACAATATTCAGAAAGGCAAGAGAGCTGGGCCTGCAACCACAGATCAACTACCCATCAAAACTGACTATATATTTCCAGGGGAAAGTATGGGCATTCAACAAAATTGAAGAATTCCAGGTATTTGCACAGAAAAGACCAGGGCTAAATGGAAAGTTTGATATCCAACCACAAAAATCGAGAGAAACCTGAAAAGGTAAATAAGATACAGAGGGGAAAGAAAGAAAACTTATAATTTTTAAATTTGCCTTTTTAAGGGCCTCAGTGAGATCTAATTATCTGTATTCCTATGTAGAGAAATGTTATGTTTAATTCTCTGTAGTGAACTCTACTCACTATTATAATATTCACTATTATAGTAATCAGAAGAATAATTAACAGGGTGAGGGTGGAACACTAAATAATCTAAGATGGCATGGGGGACGGGAAAGAGGGGGTGAATAGTAGGGGACACCAAGAGAAACTTGAGTGAATAAGAAAATAGAATATTCTATTACACACAAAGAGGGCATGGAAGGGAGAGGGGACAAATACTATTATAAGAAGGAGAGGAAGAGA
>NC_058132.1:591305333-591321834 GCF_016433145.1 Gracilinanus agilis | reverse complement strand
CAATGACCCAGGACAATTCTGAGGGATTTATGGTAAAGATGCTACCCACATTCAGAGGAAGGCCTGCAGGAGAGGAAACATATAAGAAAAACAACTGCTTCAACGCATGGGTCGGGGTGGACATGATTGAGGGTGTGGACTCGAAACTACCACACCAATGCAACTACCAACAATTTGGAAATTGGTCTTGATCAAGGACACATGACAAAACTAGTGGAAATGTGCATCGGCCATGGGTGGGGGGGGTGCTGGAGGGGGGGTTGAAGGGGAAAGGTGGAGCATGAATCATGTAACCATGTTAAAAATGAATATTAATAAATGTTAAAAAAAAAAAGAAGTTTCTTAAGAGAAGTTCAGGAAGATTCAGTCAGTCTTTAAACTCACCACGTGGAATTCAAAGAAGATATTTAAATCAGTCTCACCAGGGTCTCAGCATTCTAACACTCTTCCACAAACCAGAAGAGGTCCGTCATCAGACACCTTCTTCAACTGAATACCTCTCACTCACTCAACTCCCTCTTTTTAAAGGGGTCACTTATGTGTCACTTCCTGTGCCTTCCCCTAGCTTGTGTATCCAATCACAATAGATATTTCTCATAGGACACCTAGGAGGCAGTCAGTCAATTCTGATTCATCACTCACTCTAGCACACTTGGGTTAGAACCTCCTAGAATTTGGAGGTGCTCTCACCTTTGGTGATTAAATCTAAAGATGGGCAGTGTAGACTTAATCTAATTATCATACCTCTAAAATTTCTCTCGTATTATTTGTTCATATTTTACATTTGCTTATATTTGTTCAATTGTCTTCTTCAATAAATAGTAAACCCTTAGGAGTAAGGACTGTTTCATTTTGTCCCAGCTCCTAGAAGAGGGCCTACATGTGGTATGCACTTAGCAAATGCTTGCATAAGGATTAGGAAAGAAATTATGGTTAAATAGTCCCAAGTTTTCAAGTACCTTAATTTTCACTAACATTCTAAAATGTCTTTCTCATAACCTTCCCTATTCAGAAATCTTCAGTGGTTCTTCACAATCACTCAATCAATCCACAAGCATTATTGAGTACTTACTGTGTGCTGGAGACAGTATGCGGAATTAGTGGATAGAGAGTTGGCATCAAAACCAGGAATATCTGGGTGTAACAACACATACTGGCTGTGCAACTTGTAATAAGTGAATAAAGTAGCTAATAATATGGAGCTAGTGGTAAAAGAGAGTCACCAGGGGCCTGGGAGCTAGTAACAAGACCAGCAGAAGATTTGGGGCTGTCAGTGTTGAGCAGCATGAGCTGTGATGCCCAGTCCATCCCCACTGCAGCTGTAGGCACCTTTAAGGAGATGAGTGAGCAGCCCCTCCAGGTTGGAGTAACTGCCTTCCTACTGGGTAAGAGCAGAACCCAACAGGAAGTGAAGCTCAACTTCCTGGATACAATGGAGGCTTTGGTTTCTCTCCCCTGTAGACTCAAGTAATTGATATTCTCTCCTCTCCTCAGTCCCTTAGCCTAGGTGATGATATAAGAATTACAAGAATTTTCAGATTCAGGCTAAGGGGTTTATTTCAACAGGAAAGGGGAAGCTGAGGAAAGAGGGTTTAGAGTCTTGAGAAGCTGTTGCTAGGGGCGACTGGCAGGTGTTGGCAATGGACCTAGAAGGTAAAGTCAGGCTGAGGGAACCAGCCCTCAGCCAGAGATAATCCGATACTGGTGTTGTTTGATCTACCAGCTAAAGAGATGTAGTTGTTAAGTTGATTTAGGGGTGTCCCTATTCCTAGGCTTCTCTAAACTAAATTCCTGCCTACATTCCACCTCCCTCAACCCCCCGGGGTCCCCAAAGGGAAGTCGAGGGGTAGCTGGGTGTCTGGGTGAGGTCAAGGAAATCAGAACCCCCAGTTTGGGTTTGCAGGGGTTTTATAGTTCCATCTCAACTGCCAGCTCCTGAGACTGGCACCTGCTGGACCAGAGTTCCATTCTGCCAACTGACAGGATTGCCTAGGGTAATATTGCAAATGCAAGAAATCTTGCATAAATCAATCCTGCATTACAGACTACCCATAATTTACTTAACATCTCAGTGATCTAGGCAACTCTCTTAAGATTATAGGTTGCAGATAAGGGACCGTCCTTTTCTAAGGAAGTTTCTTATACCAGTGAGATCAGTTCTAGTTCCTATCCTTGTTCTACTGTGTGCTTATACTGCTAAGTGCTTGAGACAGGAAGGGGAAGTGGAAACAGCCCCTGCCATCAAGGAGTTTCTAACTTAATAAGGGAGATAACATATATAAAGTGATGTACAAGATCAATAAAGAGTATATAGATGGGGGAACTCTAGAGGGAATGGCACTAATATCTGGCAGGTCCAAAAAAGACCTCATCACAGAAGTAGGTCTTAAAGGAAGGAGATGATTCAGGGCCAAATGCAGGAGATGGAATGTTGTGTGTGAGGGAATGAAAGGAGACCAGTCTAGCTAGATGGAGGGGGTGGAGGTGGGGGTGAATACATTGTAAGAAGGTTAAAAACTAGGCAGGGGCTGGCTTTAAATGTCATTGGATTTTCTAGTTGATCCTGGTGGTAAAAGAAAGCCATTGGAGTTTATTGAGTAGACAAGTGAGTCAGTCCTACCTGTGCTTTAGTAAAACCAACCCATTATTAACCTGGCTCGATCCTATCCATTTTCAAGACTCAGATCACATTCAACCTCCTTTGAGATTGCTTTTGAGAACCCTGAGACCTAAAGAATTACTTATTGCCTGTTGCCTTATATTATCATCTTTTCATGTCTAATCATGTCCCAGCTAGAGTGCTAGCCCTTGTAACAGATAGTGTCATGTCTTTTAAATCTTCCCAGACAATCTAGAGTGATGATTGCATATAATGGACACTCAGTAAATAGTTGCTTGAGGTTTTATTTGGTATTATTTAGTATATGATTATTTTTGGCTGTTAAAAAAAGGTAGAACCTCACTTATTTTACCTGCTTTGGCTTTATTATTAACCCACCTTTAGGAAGGGAACAGATGAGATTTTTTTAAGTCTATGATACTGTGAATAACTGCAAAGAAGGTCTACTCAGCTCTTCTAGCCTATGACATTAATGGATGTACAAGTGCTCCAAAAGGTAGAGAAGGTTAGATAAATGGAAGCTATTTTTATCCTTGATTATTGGCTCACTCATTTATTCCAGGATCCTTCAGCCCTGGCTTTCCTACAGCAAACAATACTATAGTCCTGACTAGTAATATTATCTGTCATTTGCATAGCACTTAAATGTTTACAAAGTACTTTCCAACATATCATTTAATTCTCACAACAGTCCTGTGAAATTAATACTACAGGTGTTTCCCAATGTACGGCTAAGGTTCACAGAGATGATATGGCTTACCCAGGGCCGCCCAGCTGGGAAGTGATAGAGCCAGAATTCAGGTCTCAGACTCTCCTGACTCCCAATCCAAAACTGTCTGCACTATGCTGTGGGATTTACTTAGAGCTTTTTTATATCCATATGTATTATTCATTACAAATCCTATTAAATTGTCCTATTTGTTTTAATAGGTACAAAATAAAAGGTATGATGCTATTTTAAAGCGCCTACATTGTCAGGTGAACAAGCTTCAGGCAAACAGAAGACAATGGCAATGGAATATTCAACAGATGGAAAAAACTGCAGAGGAACTAAGAAGATGCATAGGAATGAGAAAATAAAGCAGTTCTCTAAATAAATTAAGAGTATGGTTGATAAAGTATGTCATCCATGGCACACAGTAAAATAATTTGGGAACTACCCCTTTGGATCTGTGACTAGTAGGGTCTATTTTCAAAGAGATTTACATAGTAAATAAGTTTCCTTCCTTTTATAAAAACAAGCACTTAGTTGTTCATTAAGGCACTATAGTCAAGAATAGGTATGTGGTCAAAGAGACTTAAATTTGGGGTATGTAGTTGGGGGCTGTATTGATTTTTGCAGATGAGTTGTTGAAAAGAAGCCCTATCTACAGTTGGATTATATGGATGAACTGACTAGAAAAGTACTTATTCAGAATCAACCAGTTAAATGTTGAACTGTTTGAAAATTGAGTGTTTAATTCTGCTCTTCTCTTTGGTGTTTCATTTAGCACCAACAAACTGTAAAGCATTTAGCAAGAAAATAATATTTCTGACTTTGTAATCATTTTAATTTTAATGTATTTTTAAAAATCTAATTGAAAGAAAATGAATATTTCAAACTGAATGTTAAAACTTACTTTCTAGACATTCATCTTAGTAGTAGTCCATGACAAAGATATTTGCATTAATTTTGTTGTTACAGGTTCAAAAAAAAGGTTACTTTTCTATTTTGTCCAGTAGGTGGCAATTCAATACCATTTTAATCATTTTCTTTCTTTGTTGTTATAGAATAGAAATTGAAGTATTAGAGTTATGGTAAAAATAAAAAGCATCAATAAAACAACTGTGTTTTTCAGTATATATCTTCTACCAATTTGTTTTAAAATAGCATATTTTTATTCCACTATTGCAACAAAAATCAGTTTTTAATGTCAAGCTAAACAAACACTGTATTCTTTTTTTAGTAATACTTTCCCCCATTTACATATAGAAACAATTTTAACATTTGTTTTCTCACATTTTGAGTTCCAGATTCTCTCCCTCTCTCTCTCCCTCCCCTCTGCACTCTCTGAGAAAGTAAGCAATTTGGTATAGGTTGAACATTTGCTATTATGCAGTACATAGTTCCTATTTGTCAAAACATACTGTATTCTTAAAAGGATAAAACCAATTTGTTTGGATTAACCCATTTTCCTCTGTTACAGAAAGGCAAATAAATATCATAGTAGTATAAGATGAATTTTGACTGACCACTTTGGAATGAATGAAAAGGTATTTATTATATGCTGACTCTGTGCCAGGCACAATTGTGAGCACTGGGGACACAAATTTACAAGTTTACATTCTAGTGAGGAGAGACAATATATTTAAGGGAAGTGGTAGTTATGGACAGATGAGCAGAAAATATATCCCTCCTCTACTATTTGTACTCTTTCATCTCTTAGTTCAGATATATTTTAGCCTTTACATATAAAACCACTATTTGAAAATTTCTTTTAAAATACATAATTTGTGAGACTTCTTGATTTAAAAGGGAAGATGTGGTAGATATCCATCTCCTTCATTATATGTAACTTTCATTGTGCCTGAGAGCTAATGAGATCATTTAAGACCAAATATTTCTGTCCTAATCCTGTGATTAAGTTGCTTTGGCCCATTTCCCAGAGAATGAAATGTAGGGGAAAAGAACAGGAGAGATGGGCTAGGTTAAGGAGAAAGAGTTGAGCTCCTTGCTAAAAAGAATCTGAGTTGTAGGACAAATGAAGGAGATGTGAGACAGTCAAGAAAAGAGCAAAGGAGAAAAAGAAAGCCAAAGACACCATAATGTAAAAAAAAATTAAGGAAGCCCAAGTAACAGAAGAATAGACAGCAGGTAGAGACAAATGGCTTTCTCTGTTTAAGTTTGCATTACCAGCTTTACCTCCTTCTAGTTTTTATTGCATTTTCAGTAGATGCCACAAATTATTTCATATTTGTCTGCTTAAATCCAATGTTTAGATTTTCCCCAGGCATGAAAAACTGAACACAGATAGAAATATTGTGCTATATCTAACTTTGGATTTTTAATAAAAAACTTTCTATTCATTATATAATTATTCCTAAACATGTTAAATATTAAATTTTAATGTTTATGTAGCAATTTGAAGTCAAGACATGGAAGACAAAATATAAATGTATGTATGTATATATGTATATGCTCACTCTCTATATATATTATATATATCCCCAAATAAAATTTTCTTACTGAACTTCAAATGTTATCAACATGGTTTTATTTCCCTAAAGAGAAACTAAATTCTCCATACTAAAATATAAAGAGGAAGCATGATGTAGTGGGAAGAGCACTGGACCCTGAGTCAGGAGAACTGACATGGATTCCTGGCTTTGACATTTACTTATCTAGGTGACCATCAATAAATCTGAGCCTCAGTTTCTTCATCTTTAAAATGGAATTAACATAGTATACACTAGCTATCTCACAGTATTGTTACAAGAAAAGAGCTTTGAAAAATCTCAAAAGGCTATATACATGCATTATCAATTGTCCCTCCCAGGATTTAAGCCCTTATGTGGTCCAGTTTCCAGGAAAAATCTTCCCTACTTCATGCCTCATTATGGAGGTGACTCCATAATGACTTCAAAGGCCAGCTCCAAGAAGTCTTTCTGAACTGGAAAGTTTCCATAAGGGTCCAGTAATGTGTGGTATGTGTGTGTGACCTGAGGGT
The DNA here is from genome assembly GCF_016433145.1 of Gracilinanus agilis. NCBI lineage: Eukaryota > Metazoa > Chordata > Mammalia > Didelphimorphia > Didelphidae > Gracilinanus > Gracilinanus agilis. Next base: position 591,315,507 of record NC_058132.1, on the reverse strand, counting down.
TGTCCCAGCCAACTTCAGATAGACTGAGCATCAGATTCGCAACAGGATAAATTTTCCAGTCACAACAATTCTCAAAAAACCGTCTTTAAAGATATAGGGATTGTGGCTTATTTTAGGGAAGAGCATGCCCACAGCAGTAAGACTCAAGAAGCATGTGCATTAGCCTTTGGTTTTCTTGGTACAAGGTGGCAGAGCCCTCTCCCATCCCATAGCTTTCTCCCTTATTCACTGCTTAGTACCAACAAGAGAGCTCCCACCTCCAAGTGTCTCAGTGAGGCAATTACTCCAGTTTACTATTTCCTTGTTAGAGGGAACCGCCTCCTGCGCTTCTAGACTTGGAAAATCCCTAACCCTTAAAACTTTATCCAACTTCCTCCTCTGAATTTGGCAGTGCCAAAGGTCCTTAACTACTGGTTTGTGGTTCATTAGGAGGAAAAGTGTTAATTTGCTTTCTTAGTATTTTTAATTATCTCTGACTTTTGTATTTATCTAATCCACCCCCAAATCTGTCCTATTTTTATTTGTAAGAGAATAGGTTCCCTTAAAGCAGTCTAAACTACAAGTATCTGTATCCTTTTTCTTTCACAATCAAAAGAAAAAAAAGACACCTCCCATCCTAAAACTTGGTGACTATCTTTTTTCCTATTAGGTAAAGGTTACTCAGGTTTATACTTCTATATGGACCTTCCTCCTTTGAAGCTTAATGCTTACATGTAAGATACTCTGAACCAAGAGCTAAAATATCCTTTCATCAGCCTAGTAGCTGCCAACAATTGCACTTTTCCCTTTTTTTCTGAAATTTGCTTCAGGACTGAGACTTCTCAAAGCAAATACTTTTTTGCTTTCTGAGTATTTTAACACAAAGGAGGGGGGATATCCACATATTTAAAGCACGCATAGGGCAATTTCCTTACAGTTTACAAAAAAACCCATGAAAAAGTTACAGGTATCCCTAATCAGTGTCCATGCTAAGCAGCAATGCTGTATTATTATTCACGGGAGAAATACCTCTAGTGCCTTAGAGGCCAGTTGGGCAAAGAGCTTTAAAATTTGTGATGTTATTTACATACTATTTCCCATTATTAATTACTTATTTCTGAACATTGGGATTCACTTGTTTTAATGGTAGACAGGATCTTTTCCTCATTATTTATCTAACAGCTTTCTTTAAATATTAATTCTGGGGAAAGCTAAGTGGCTCAGTGGATAGAGTGCCAGGCATAGAGATGGGGGTCCTGGGTTCAGGTATGACCTCAGATACTTCCTCTAGCTCTGGACAAATCATTTAATCCCAATTGCCTAGATCAGTGATGGCAAACCTATGACATGCATGTGCCATTTTCGATGACATGCGGCCACATACAGATAAGTATGGGGCTGCATGCTGAGGATGAAACATTTGCCATAGTGTAGTGCAGACATTCTGTGCACTGTAGATGTCAATTCTACCTATATTCATTTAACTATTTTGGTTTATTAAATACAGTTATATATTGCAACTATACATTTTTGTTATTTAAACTATAAATGTCACAAAATTATGAGGTTTTTTTTTTCTCAAAGTGACACACCACCCGAGTTATGCTCAGTTTGGGGCAAATTTTGACACACCAAGCTCAAAAGGTTGCCCATCGCTGACCTAGACCTACCACTCTTCTGCCTTTAACATTGATACTTGGCACCAATTCTAAAACAGAAAGTGAGGGTTTAAAAAAATACTCATTCAGATCTTTGTTCTATCAAGTCAGTAGCTTAACTAAACAGAGACCACCAATTCAGGGATGATTGTCCCATAAATAGCAAGTTTCTCCATCAAACTATAATCATTTTGGTCTTTTTCATTTGACTATTAAAATATTTAACTATAACTTTTAAAGCAAGTAATTGATCATGAAAATATGTAGTGAATGCAAAAATACCTATGGCAATTATAATAATTTTATACAAAAATGTCACTAACCTGAGTCAATGACCAAAAACAAAGAGACTGTTAAAATTATATCTTGTCCTGGTCCTCCTGACAACAATTCCCTTCCAGTCCTTTTCTAGTCAGTATAGTAAGTTAGGTTATAAGACGTGAATATAAAATAACAATAGCAGGTCGTAAAATTTAAAGGGGAACCTAGAAGTCACATTCCCAGACTGTCCCAAAAAACCACAGGAGCATAATTTGCCAACTATATATTGCGTTAACCAAAAGTCACATCCTGAGACTGGGTGCTAAGTCAAGGGATGCCATGTAGACTTTTCTGTTAGGGCGTTTTGGCTCTAGGATACATAAACTTCAGATAAATGCCCCATGTTGCTGATAACTTTGAGATCATGTAGAAATATTAACTTTAAAGATTTGCTAATAATTTTGAGATGATCTGGATATGTTAATGAACTAACTCCAAGGTGGCATGGGTAAGAGTTAGTCTACCCCCAACCCAAACCCTATAAAAATGAGACCCCAAGTTCCTTCTCCCCCTGAATTCTCTTCCACCTCCATCTGGGTCTATACTGCCAAGTGCTCCCAATTCTAATCTATGGTTACATGAGTTTCTCTCTGTGACCCACCCCCCCCACCAATTTCTTCTCTATGCTATCTACCTTCCTCCACCAGGACTCCATCCCTGTCCTCAAGCATCTGCCTCTGAATCCCACCCCTCCTATCTTTGTGCCATTTGTTTTTCTGTATTTTCCCCTCTACTCTCTGTGCCTCATTAGAGTGTGATTGAAGCCTTACTCCCTGCTGCCACTGTGGTCTTTCCTGGAAAGTACCAAAAGAACTAAATGCCTCATTTCATAATTCCATAAGTTAATGAGCAATTCAGAGACCAAAATAGCATAAAAGTGCCTTAGTCAGCAAACACTTGACTTACTTGCCAAGGGAGATGACAGCCAAAGTTATAATATAAACTCATTTCTAAAATTTTACAAAGAAGGCTGATGTATGATAATATGTAGCACTCCTTTGTAACAAAAGCAATTAAGGGCAAAACCATGCTAAAGAATATTTGGGAAGAGATTTCCATTTCCATTATTTTATTTATTACATATAGTTTTCCTGGAACTACCTATTTCACTTTTCATCGATTCATAAAAATGTGCCTATGCATTTCTATATTTTTTATATTTTCTGATGGTAAAATAATATTTAATTATGTTCACATTCCACAACCAATTTAACTATTTTCCAGACAATGGGCATCTATATTGTATTATTATATACAATATAAATTTTTTTAATCATTCTCTTCCTTGGGTATATGCTTAGTAGTGTAATTTTTAAGTGAAAAAAATGAGCATCTTAATGACTTGCTTAATAAAATTCCAAAGAATATTTGGACATGCTCATAGGACTCATAACATTATGGTAGTGCACCTACCTTTCCACAACCCCTCCAGTTTTGATTGTTCATTCTTTTGTTATCTTTTCTAGTTTGCTGGGAATGGGGTGAAAATTCATAATTTTCAATTGCTCTTTAGTGAATTGTTTGATCAAATCCTTTGGACTCATATTTGGGAATGGCTGAAATTTCAATATCAAACTTGGCTCCAGAAAAGAGACTATGAAAGTATCTCCTTACCTTCTTTGCAAATGTGAGGAATTATTCATTTGAAGCACTATAGATAGAATTTTTGATACTTTAGTTTTGTTGAACTTTTTTTTACTCTTCTTTTAATATATGGTTTGGAGTTTAGGAGAGATACATTGGTAAATCTAAATTATATAAAATAAAAAATTATTTTTTAAATATTTACAAATATTTTTCCATTTTTTCTTTAGTTATCCTATTTTCATCCTTAAGTGCCCTCATTTCTGTTACTTGTTTATTAATCTTAGATATAAGATCCTCATGAGATATTTAATCCAATTATTTTCTTCAGTTGAACACTTCCTTTCTTATCTTAATTCTATACAATTCTGTGCAAAAAGGTATCAATTCTGAATGGTAAAATTATTTTAATTCTTGTAATTCCCTCTTTCTCTTGTTTGGTTAAGAATTCAGACTGCTAGACATAGCTGTGGACAGTACCTGATCTGATTCTTTTATTGGTGGTATGACCTTTAATAGTCAAGGCACAAAGGCATTTTGAGCTTATTATACTATACGATAAGGAATGTTGGTTTAAATCTAATTTCTGTCAAATTACTTTGTAGTTTTCCCAAGAGTTCTTGTCAAATAGGAAGTCCTTTCCTAGATAATTTATATTTTCAGGTTTATCATATGCCAGGTTATTGAGTTCAATTATTCCTAATTCTTCCTTGTCTAATCTGTTCCATTGACTTTTCTGTTTTTTCAACCTGCATCAAATATTTTGATGATTGCTGTTTCATAATAATTGTTTGAAGGGTGGAAATGCTCTTCCAGAGAACTTTCTGGAAAAAATCTATAACCATTCAAAATAGTTTGATTTAGCCATCTATAGAAGAAAGATCAAATGAAAGAAGAATGTGTGTTGTTTAGAATAACATTCATTGACTTAGGTAACCATTAGAACTTGTCCATCAAGATATCTGTGTGTCTCTATGTATATACAATTGTACAAAGAGACACACATAAATGCACACACACATATGTATAGCATATACATATATCTATATCTCTTGATCTATATATAACAAGTACAAAGGGACAAGGAATCAATCTCCGAATAAAAATGGGAAAACAAAAAGAGCCAGATTGCCTTCACAAAAATTTTAATTACTTCAAGCATTTTTTAGAAACAATTGTCCATCCTTTTCATATCAATGTGTTGCCATTTTTGTTGTAAAATTTTTTATACACAATCATTTCCAAGGAATTTCAAATAAATATCTCTCAGAGGGAAATGGAGAAGTACACACATAGTATGTATAAAGAGGTTGTAACTTATAATTAATGGGAAACTTCAAAGAGCCAAAGTAAAAGATTTCATCAAGGAAATGTATGCTAGGAAGAGAAGATAGATCAGACATATGGCAAGGGCAATGGATGACAAGTAGACCACTAAGTGTTCCACTGGCATCCTTGGGATGTCTGCAAAAAACAACTGAAGCTTTCATTGAAGACGGTGGATTTTCTGTGATAAACTCATGGGAAAACACAGACAGTTTTCACACAGGATGATTAGGCATGAAGAAATGCTATTTGTATTACTGGAAGGAACACTCAGACTGATGAGATTACAGATGCATTTGAGTATTTTGAGCTTTTATATATGCTCAAATGCCTTGGACATCATTATGTTACACAGTGCCAGGCACTGTGCTAAATGCTTTATGAATATCTTATTTAATCGATAAACCTGTGAGGTAGATGGTATTATTATCCCCATCTTACAATTATGGAAACTGATACAGATAGAGATTAAGTGATGAACCCAACATTAAACAGTAAGTGGTTGAAGCTGAATTTGAGCTCAGGAAGTCTTTCTGACTCTAGACCCAACTCTAGCCATTGGATCTTCCAGCTGCCTTGGATATAAATATTTACAATAAAATAAATATTACAATAGGAAAGGCCCAGCTTTTGGGTGAAATTTCAAAATATTGGTATAGAATATATTTCCAAAATATAGTAACCTCTAACATTAGATTTTATATATAATGTTATATAAATTTATATTTATTATAACTATCTGCATATATCTTACTAAAGAATAATATTAAGAAATTTTAGTTTTTACAAATAGTTGTACTATCTTAAGAGCTGGGTATTAATATTAGTAACAGGTGAAAATTTAAGACCACCTCTAATGATAGTCCTGATAACAATATAACTTGCCCTTTCTGCGTTTTGTAGGACTTGAAGTGCATTTTGTGGAAAAAACTAAAGGACTTCCCTTTCTCCTTGCCCCATTCTTTCCAAATTTGAGAGCTTTTTTGGAAAATGGGAACAAACCAGATTAACCTAAAAATGACTAAAAACTGAACTTTTCTTCAGGGCTAATGCTAAATTTCCAGAGAAGCCACTGTGAGGAAATATGAAAAAATATTCCAGTACAAAACACACTTAGGCACAGGCTTTATGGCTTGAAATCACCAGACTGGAACACATTTGAGTCTGTTTTTTTCAGTCATCTTCACAGCCAAATTGGATTGGGTCATAGTTAATAAAGTCAAGTCACCACTAATGGTGAAAAGATGGTTTAAATTTCCTTCTGCCAGATCACCACTTTTTGTGGAAGATGTGGTCCAGTGGACAGAATTCTTGAACTGGGAGGAGAGACCTCTATTTGAATCTTATCTCCACAGGGTTGTCTGGGGTAATCCAATGAGTCTTGGGCTTCATCTGTAAAATGGAGCTAATACATTCACTGATCACTTTGCAGGGTAATTTTGAGGCTCAATGAAAGAATAGATATGACCCTGCCAGTGTGACCATTAACTAGTGCCTTGACTTTTCAGGCACTCCACCCTAGCATCAGGCACTCCATCTAGCGCTGGAAGGACGAATCAAGCTTTCTGGTTCCCAAAAAGCTGGCAATATGTCTCTCTTGCTCTACCTCTTACAAATATGGTACTGCCATTTGCTTTCATGGAAAGGATATGGTCTATAGAGATTGATCTAATATCAAAATAGCTGTTAGCCCTCCATCCCACCAAAAGAAAAGAAAAAAAAACAGGGTCTCTTTTGTTTCACTGAGTCTTAGTCACCCAGGCTGGGCAAAATGGAATGCAAAATTATGCACAGATATTAACTAAGCATTTACACTTTCTTTAGTCATAAAGAAGTGCAGGTATGATTGACAGACAGGTGGAATAATGGATAGAGATCTGGCCTCAGGTTAAGGAAAACATGGATTCAAGTCAGGAAAATCTATGACACATACGGGGCAAGTCACTTAAAATCTCAGCACCCCAAGCAACTCTTTAAAATTGTATGATTGCAGATCTGAATTGGTAAAGAGAGTTCTGCATCAGCAGCTCCAATCCCAATGAATTCACAATCTCTAAAGAGGGCAAAAGAAAAAAAAGATGAATTGCAAAGTAGATTTGGCTAAAGCTTCTTCCATTTTCTCTGCCTTCCTCCCTCTAGGAATTTTAGGAAGGTCACAGTTCTTCCTTCTCACATTCACTCATCGGACACACAAAAGGCTTCACACTTACCTTCGGGAAGGTCAAAGTGAGTTTTTGAGGGACTCAGAAGCTCAGTTTGGCCAAAATGTTCATAGAACAGGAATAGAGACTCTTCAGGTAAATCCTAACAGAGAAAGAGGCTCCTTGGTTGCTCATGTCTGCTTTCCTCTAGCTCTGCTTCCATCATGGCATAGTGAATGGAACAATGGACTTGGAATCAGGAAGATCCAAGTTAAAATGCTTCCTTAAATACTTACTAGTTTGGTCCCCCTGGATTATCCACTTAACCTCTATGAACCTTAGCTCCTTCATCATTCAAATGAAGCTTGATGACTACTAAGATTCCTTCCAGCTTTAAATCTATGATCGAATGACACCTTGCCTCCTAACTCGAAGGGCTCTAAAATGGACATTAGGAGCAGAATAGACTCCCTGTCTCAGTTGCCAATTTGTTCTCTTTCCTCTGTTCTTAAAAAAATGGGGTCCACCTGTCTCTGCTGCTGTGTCTGGATCATACCTCCCCCAGAGCTCTTCTCTCATTTTTTAAAAGTATTTCAGCTTCATGTGAACACCCACCTTGAAATGCTTTGGGAGTGGTAGCACCTGGAAGCATCCATGATCCCTAGTTGGATCTTAATATAACCTCTACCACATAAATTTAATTTATTACTGTGGACTCACTTTTGGCTTGACTGACCTTGCCTATTCTGAACTCCCAACCCCATCTGACTTAAGGAACAAGAAACTTCATCCCAGGTTTAAAGTCAAGTTTATTACAAATATGAAATCATAATTTACTTCCAAATTTAATCCATCATTTTAATGGCTCATAAACCAAAAATGGAGCTGAGCTGAGTTTAGTTGAAATGTAATGAGTTTTATGGTGAAAAGCAGCACCCAGATGAATGGAGAGCATAGCACAACTGTCAGAAGAGGAAAAAAATTGGCCAAAAACTGATTGAAATTGTGATGCCCACAAAGGTTTTGTTGTGACCTTTTAGGTTCAAGCAGGAGATTACTGTTAAAGACCTCAACCCTCGTGCAATACTGCACAGTAATTTATTGGTTACAGAATCAATCCCTTTTATCTTCCCTGAAGGAATGAAAAGACTGTATTGACCCTTTGGAGATTTAAAGCTATCGTGCATGAGGTCAAAGGGTTCAGAAGAATTTGAAAGCCCACCTTAGAGGCTGGGAGTTTGCTTATATTTGATCCCTCCTGAATCGATATTCATGGAACACAAATACCCACACACATTAGGGACTTCTAACATTTTCAGTGTCATAAATATTTTATTTTTCATTAGCTAAGCTAATGATTGCCAAAGCTAATGATCAGAAGCGAAAACTGAAGTTATGTGCCTATCAAAATAACCTATGTTACAAGCATTTGTTTGTTTTAATTTATCATGTATTCCTCAAGGAAGAAAGCTTTTTTTTCTTTACTGAAATACATTTGCAGTGCAAGGTATTGAGTTTTGCCATGTGTTTCCTATATCACAGATATCTCCTTAAAAGGTTGTCTACTGAATATTGCTAAACAATATTGGGCACTGGGAGTAGATGGGAATAAGAGGATTGGAAGAATTAAAGAAACCATTAGTAAAATTATTCACCATACAATAGAATGGATGCTCCAAAATGAACTTTTCTTTGTACTAGTTTTCATTTTAGTAATGAATCTGAAGACTAAATCTTAGAAATATAAAAATAGCAGATGATTTGGTAATGACAGAGTTGCTGTTTATATACTTCAGTGAAGATAGACCCAAAGTAATGAGTCTTCTGCCTCTTAATTAATGAGATAATGTACTCCACAGCCAAAATCAGAGTTCATATGATAAATAGTTTTAATAGATTCCTTACCCCAAAAAGCTCTCTGACAGAGAGATTATGCTGAAATGGGAACAAAGAGTAAAAATTACAGGCATTTTGCCAATATTTCCGAAACACATAGTGTGTGGTCGTTTTGAGGAAGAAGCACAAAGCCAGTTTGGGCTTAATTTTAAAATATTTCCTGAACTGAATGTTTGAGTCAAGAAATATAATCCACCTCCTCATTTGTTAATACCATATTTACTTCTTCTTTTATGACATTATTTCAATAAGTATAGATTTTGACATCATTCCTACTGCCGAAGTGGCTAACAGAGTCACTGTCTACAAGAGGTGAATGCTTTCCAAGCACATGTATTCTGAGATCCAAGATATTTTGAGGCTTTCTCCATGCCCCACCCATCTCATAATATTTGTGTTCAAGGCAGACAGCAAAGCAGTGAGTAAACGATTTGCTTGGGTTACTCTGTCTTCAGCATCCCACTGCTTCGTGACTCATGCAACAGCCCTACCTGATGTCAGTACATCTTCCTAACTGAAAAGACCCCAAGAGTCTTGCCTTCAGCTTTTTCAAAGTCACGGACATTTCCCTGCCACAAAAAATCTGTACTTTCTAGAAAATGAATTCTTTTCTCAGATCAGTTCCCAATACCACCGATCTTTTCCTGACTTCCCTGAAAGTTCCTTTGAAGGATGGATCAGGCATAGTCAAGAAAACCCCCCAAAGGGGTGGAACAACAAGATCTTCGGAAGGTCTTGGTCATAGACCTCCTGAGATGATAATTTGAGTATCATTCCAGTTTCTGATTGGTCTTGAATTGAAGTACATTCCAAGAAAATGTAATCTATTTCTAAGCTGTCCCTAGTAAGCAATCTTCACTGCTTCACATTGAGGTTACTCATTTTCTAAATCTTTCTCCCTCAATTATGATTATCAAAAATTCACTTTTTTTCTTTCTTTCCACTTTATCAAATTTGTTAGCCTCCTCCTTTCTACCATTCAGCCCTTTTCTCTCTATTTATTCATTTCTGGAATCTGCACCAATTGTGTTGTCTTCCCTATCAAATTCATATTTTTTTGTTGTCACCTTTCAAATTGTACAACTCTTTACTAAATACTGTATTCCTACCTGTATGATTTTCTAAGTCATTGAGACTCCTTTTGGGGGCCTCAGTTTCTTCTTGTGTAAAATAAGGGGTTTGACCTTCAAGGTTCCTTCTAGTTCCAAAATCTCTCTCTCTCTCTCTCTCTCTCTCTCTCTCTCTCTCTCTCTCTATATATATATATAT
>NC_058132.1:591280534-591304934 GCF_016433145.1 Gracilinanus agilis | reverse complement strand
ATATATATATATATATATATATGTTTTTTTCCTACTTCTCTTCATCAATTTGCTTAAATCTAGTGCTCTAAGAACTTTCTTGGGTAATCTGACCTTTTCTTTCTAAAGAAGAAGCCTCTCAAAAGCCTTAAACAAGCAATTATATAGTAAAGGTCTTCATTCCTCTACCCATGTCTTTCTGTCACTCCCCCTACTCTATAAAACAAAACCAAGGAGCTTTGCACCCCTGATAATTTTAACCATAACCCTACTTGATGTGGTTATGGGGGGCACTAAAATATGCAATGCATCTAACTTGAAGAGAAGGCCTGTAGGGCAGGTACTTTATTTTCTATGTTTAGTACAATGCAAAGTGCACCGTTGGCTTTCAGAAATAATAAATTACTGCTTCTTATTATTAATCTCTGTCAGTGTGCTCAGGGGCTAGCATGCAGGCACATCCAATAAATCTAATAAATAAAAACATTATGATAATGAAAGCCCAACTTCCAGTTCAGGATATTTACTCAACTCAGATAACATCATCTGCCTGATTCTAGGGCTGATATACTCATTATTATAGGTACTACAGATGTCCTCCGCCCACCAACATTTTAAAGTGGCTGAGCAGGCAAAAACCTTTGGATTTAACTAAAATTAATCTTTGTATTTTACTTTTCTGAATTTTTAATATTTATTCAAAATTCAATCCCATGGCTCAATTATTCTAGTCTACAAATTTTTCCTCTAGTACCACCACCACAGCAACTGTATATTTTTATAAGGTTTTAGGATAATACCTAATACATGCTAGGTGCTATCCTAGGTCATGGGGATATAAAGAGAAAAAAATGGTGCTGTCCCTAGGCTTAAGGAGCTGGCATTCTGTCATGAAGAAGAGGTTATGGGAATGATAAGATCACAGAGAAGTCAGACACAAAAGTAGTATTATGGAGGTTAAAAAGCAGACTCTTAGTTTCCTCTGGCTAGAGAATACCCAATGGATTGCTAAACCTGGGCCAAAGCTTTCCGCTATTGAGCCACATGTTCCCAAAATGAATGAGATGCGGGTTCAGCAATTCTCAGGGTTTGCTGTAACCAGAGAAAACCAGGGGACCCATTCCTCTTTCCTAAGGGACCCATCCCAGCTCTGGACCCCCACACTCAGGGACCAGGGTCAGATCTGGGAAAACCTTGCCTCTAATGGAAGGCTTTGGACTCTTACATACACTTTGGTTCCTTATGTCCCCCACTCCAGAACCCCGGGGAGAAGTACTTAAATTACTTTTAGATTTAGCTTTATGTCTTCAGGATTTCTTTAAAGGGTTAAACAGAAAGGAAGTCAATTTCAATATGAATCAATTATAAGAGAGTTATTTTTTTCTTTCCCCCCAAAAAAGTGGCAAACCAGAAAGACTCAATAGCATTCAAATTAAAACAGGTTAAAACCAGTTTACTATAACTTTATAACTCCTTTTATACCTTCCCAAGGTTGAGACTTAAAACCATCAAAGTGGCACTGCTAAATAGTCATTGTTAACATTTTATTCCAATTTTGCACTGTCTCTCTTAAAGTCTATGTTTTCTACCAGTCCAGACCAGGGCTTTGGGGTTGCCCCTCCTTTTGTTTATGGTTATTTTGACTAAGAAGAGTAGATAGTTGCAGAAAAGGCAATTCCTTTGGACAGAGGACTCTAGGACCTCAGGATGAATTGAATTCCAATTCCATACATCTAACTCAGGATCCCTGCTCAGTCACCTCTTCCCCAGGGAAGAAACATGAAGAAGAAGAGGCATTTGGAGCTTCCAGCTCAAGCCCACTTAAGCTAACAAATGTGCTCTAACTACCATGTGCTTATTTCAGGTGAAGTAAAAGAAAGGCTGCCCACTTCACCTTCTTATCTCAAAGAAAAAGCAGAGAGCTTATGTGCCTCATTTTGAGTCGTAGGTAGAGAGGAAGATTGAGGATATTTCTCCTTTTTACTGACAAAGCATCTCTGCTACAGTACTGGGGTGGGAGGGGGGACCAAAGGTTCATCCAGGTTTGATGTATCATAACAAAACTCCAAGTCTAGAAGCAACCAGAAGAGAGGCTTAACAATTCATAAGATGAGCTCTAATAAGAGCAGACCAAGGGGGTCTGGTGGCTATTCTCCATTTCAGTATCATTTGGGGGCAGAATAAATTGGGAATTAGTTTATTGCAAATGATATGCCACAGTCAATCAATCAATAAACATTTATTAAGCATCGGACACTCTGCTAAGAGCTGGAGATGCAAGGAAAGGCGAAAGAGGAACTCACAATTTAGTGGCAAAGACAAAAAAAATTATATGCAAACAAGCTGAATAAAGGTTTAATAGAAAATAATAGAAAGAAGACACTGGAATTTAGGAATAGGGAGAAAGCTAGGTGGCTCAGTAGATTGAGAACCAGGTTTAGAGATGGGGGGTCCAGGGTTCAAATATGATCTCAAACACATCCTACTTATGTAACCCTGGGTAACTTGCCTAACCCCAATTATCTAGACCTTACTGCTCTTCTGCCTTGGAACCAACACGCTATTGATTCTAAGATGGATGGCAAGGGTTTTTTTTTAAAGGAGGGTTGGAAAAGGCTTCCTGGAGGACATAAGATTTTACTTGAGGCTTAGAGGAAGCCAGGGGAGTCAGAAGGTAGAAATAAAGAAGGAAAGCAATTCATTCCTGGGAGACAGCTAGAGAAAACGCCTTGGTGCTGAGAAATATGTAATAGCAAGGAGGCCAGTGTCACTAGATCAAAGAGTAAGTGATGGGGGTGTGAGGTGTTAAGAAGACTGGAAAGGTAGGAGGGGGCCAGGTTATGAAGGGCTGTGAATGCTCCACAGAGGATTTTCTATTTGATCCTAGACATGACAGGGAACCACTGGAGTTTGAAAATGGAGGTGACATTGATGAAGCTGCTCTTGAGGAAAATCACTCTGCAGCTTCGACAAAAGGATGGACTGGAGTGAAGAGAGATGTGCTGGCAGGCAGACCCATCTAGTTATTGCAATAGTCCAGATTTGAGGTGGTGAGGGTCTGAACCAAGGTGGCAGCAATTTCAGAAGAGAGAAGGGGGATATTAGAGATCTGATGCAAAGGTGAAATCAGCAGGCTTGGTAACAGATTGGATATCAGGGGAGAAGACTAGATAATGAAGAGTCAAGAATGACACCTAGATTGTGAGTTAGGGGGACCAGGAGAATGAAAGTGTTTGGAAGTACTGGGAGAATTTATGGCAAAGATAATGAATCACAGCTAGAGATCAGTGATCACTACACTTTAGTAAAAGATGAATGGATTTGTATTCCAAATTTGAACAAATGACTGGCTTTTCTTCTTAAAGCATCTTGGGAATAAGGAGCACCATGAAGATTAAAAACCATGCTAGGCTATGGTCTGAAAATGACTATTTTTTCAGAAGAGGGAAAGAAAAAAAGGATCATCAGCATTTCCAAAATAAGGGCTGCAGCTATTTTATAATCCAAGCTTCTAGGCTAAGCATAGGGCAACCTAGACATCAAACTATGCTTTCTGCTCTCCCTGACAACACTTCTCATGGGTCACCATGGGATTGAAATGCATGAAAATCCTACTCTGTACTTCTTCAAAGAGCCAGATTCTCATTCCTTGCCAGACCACATGAACAGACCTTTTATGGGGAACAGGAAAACAGGCAACTTCTCTACATTCCCGCAGATCATCCTATGGCCTTACTGAGTATTCTGCTTTTTTCAGTAGCATTCCTTTTTCCTGTAATATCCTTTTGTAATTAACAATTCTCCTTTCCAATCATTCAATTATCCCTCCTGCAGCTCAAGAAACCAGCATAATAATCTGATGAAGCAAAAGAGTAATTAACATTCAGAAGATGACAAGGGAATGTGGAGCAACTCAAAATATCGACAAGAAGAGAAAACACTGTAAAATCAAAAACAGCAGATGTCAACAGTGTTTCTGAGGCTTCGCAATAAATTTAAGCATAAATCACCAATAACAAATGATGACATTAGTGTAATATATTCAAAATGACTCTTTAAAATCTGAAAATAGCAGAACTCCTCTTAGAATGTGTTTTCATGGTACATATGACTATATTAGGTCAAAACCAACCAAGCAATACTCAGTGATCTCAAATTATTTTGTACATAAATTTGAAAGCTGTTGCAGAGAGGTACAAGTGTGATTGTATGTGAGTTGGAGGGCAGTGGCCACACAATGACAGGTGATATGATGGTGAAGTTTGTTTTAGTTCAAATCATAAAGATAGAGAGCACAATAACACAAATTAAAACTGTTTTAACTAGGTTATCAGGGTGAGGTTCTAAGGCTCTAGGAAACTGGTAGATAAGACCCAGGGAAAGGGAAGAGAGAAAACAGCCAGATAATTACCAAACATCCATCATCTTTAAGGGCAAGAGGAAAATTAGGCAATCAGTGAGAGCTACTATGGTAAAATAACTGGAAAGGAAACTTCAAGTCATGGACATACTACAAGGTCAGATGAGTAGATAATCAACACAAAACAAGCTTGGAGGGGAAAAAATGGGGCAGGGAGCAGAAGAGAAAGCAGATTCCTTGGCTGAACAAATTGTGGTATCTGTTGGTGATGGAATACTATTGCGCTCAAAGGAATAAAGAACTGGAGGAATTCCATGTGAACTGGAATGACCTCCAGGAATTGATGCAGAATGAAAGGAGCAGAGCCAGGAGAACATTGTACACAGAGACAGATACACTATGGTACAATTGAACATAACAGAGTTCTCTACTAGGAGCAATGTAAGGATCCAGAGCAAGACTGAGGGACTTTTGAGAAAGAAAACTAACCACATTCAGAGGAAGAACGGTGGGAGGAGAAACACAGAGGAAAAACAACTGCTTGAACATATGGGCTGATGGGGATATTATTGGGGTTGAAGACACTAAACGATAACTCTAGTCCAACTATCAATAATATGGGATTAGGTCTTATTCAATGATACATGTAAAACCCAGTGGAATTGTGCCTCAGCTAAGGGGAATGGGGGGGGGTTTGGGGAGAGGAAACAAACATGAAACATGGGAAAATATTCAAAATAAAAATAAAAATAAAATTTTAAAAAAGTAAAAAAAAAAAGCAGATTCCTAGATTAAGCCAAAGTCTGGGTTATGGTGTTGAGAGTACACTTTGAGAGAGAGAGAGTGATTTCCTTTTACCACCCCTTGACCACTGAAAACTGAATCCTATGCCCCCAATAAAACGCTACTATGTCCAATTCCTGCTCAATTCAAGATTTCACAAAAGGAATTAATTTCTTCATTGTGGAGCATGACCCCAAGAAAGAATGTTATGCTGAGCCATTTTCAGTGAATTCTCTACAATGAATATCATGAAATAGATGAATATAAACAAAAATTTATAACAACTCACTTTTATATATCTTCCTGTGGGATAGTTGGCACTTTTTTCATTGTCCTTATTTTACAGAGGAGAAAACTGAAGCCTAGCAAGTTTAAATGGCTTGCCTTTGCGTCATTCAGCTACTAAGCATTAGTGGTGGAAAATGAACACAGACTTTTCTGACAGCAAATCCATTGCTCTTTCCATGACAGATGACAGCATGCTGATTCTCCAGTTTTGCCATGGTCCTTGTCTGTGTACGGACAACCACCATTTTGTCTTCTGTAATTCAGCTTCTCTGAAGTTGTGCTTTTGTAACTCATAGCTATTTTGTTCATGAGTATGGAATAAAATATTTCTGATTGTGTCTTGGATAAGCAGAAGGTATCCCTTCCCCCCTCTCCCTCTTTGTCTTCCTGAAGAAAGACCTTAATATCATGGCTCATTCTTTAAAGAATGAATTGTTGCCAAGGATATGGAATAGAAGATGGTTAGAAAAAGAGAATCTGAATATGTTTGGAACTAAACTCTAAGATAAGCAGTCTAAGCCATACCCTTCTGAAAAAAAAGAAGTTTAAAGCCTTTCGAGAGAGATAGGCAATGAATGGATGTCTATAACAAAAATAAACTAGACATGGAAAGCTGGGGGTCTTCATTTGAACCAAATAAAAGAGGGACACCTTTTACAGTCACCACCAGCAACTGCTGCTTACCTGCCCCAATAGGCAGGTCAGCACAAATAGTGGCATCCCCTTTACCAGGAAACCAATGGCAACACTGGTCCTACTTCCAGGTCATTCATTGCAGCCATCATCCAGCAGAGAAGAGACTGGCTATCCCCACCAGCTGCCATATAGCTCCCTCTCATAGGGCACTGAATAAATGACTTATTCATTCTTTCTTTCCCTCAGGTCACTAAATGAGGAATTTAGGCAGAAATGCCTCCTAAACTGGACTCTGCATCCCTTATATCTGTGTACACCTTGTTCCCTTGTGTGGCCCCAGTTTCACAACTGCCAATAACAACTTCATTTGTTTGTGCCCATTTCCCTCTCCCCATACATCCACCCCCACTTGAAAAATAGCTTCTACTTCATGCAGGAAGACTGCCTCTCCTGATGACTTTCTCTGAGGAGTAAATAATAGCCATAAGAGAAAGCTTGAGGGGTAGTGCACAGTCACAGCATTGGTTACTTTCTTGAGGATAAGGAAATAACAACCAGCCAGCTGCCAGTTATCAGTAGCCAGCTCTATAATGAAAGGTTGGAGCATAGACATCTAATGTGCCATATTTTCTAGCTCTTTTGCATCAAGTATACAGACAAACTAAGGAGATATTGTGGATTTAGTTTTAGACCATCCCAATTAAGTGAATATCACAAAAAGGCAAGCCACACAATTTTTATGGCTTTCCTGTTCATAAACAAGGTTACATTTATAATATGTATTCTATACTACACACTATTCTGCACTATACTGCACAATAGAATTGTCTAAAACAATGCCCAATGTAAATATCTTAATTTAAAAATGTTTTATTGCTAAAAAATGTCAACCATTATCTGAGTCTTCGTTGAGTCAATCTTTTTGGTGGTGTTGTGTCTTGCCTCAATATTGATGGTGGCTACCTGATCTGGGGCTGGTTGCTCAAGACTGGGGTGTTTGTGGCAATTTCTTAAAATAAGACAACAATGAAGTTTTCAGCATAGATTGACTCTTCCTTTCCCTTGAACCTTTAAAGGCCATTGTAAAGACATTAATTGGCCTAATTTCAATATTGTTGAGTGTCAGGGAATTGGGTGGTCCAATGAGAAGATGGGAACAGCCAGTCAGTGGAGCAGTCAGGACACACATTACTAATTAAGTTCAGCATCTTATATTGGTGTGATTTGTGTCAACCCCAAATAATTGATTATTGATTGTAGATCACCATTGGAGATATAATAATAATGAAAATGTTTGAAGCATTGTGAGAATTAACAAAATGTGACAGAGACAGTATGAGTACATGCTATGAGAAAAATGGTGCTGATAGACTTATTAGCCACAAACCTTCAATATGTAAAAAAAATCTGTGAAGCTCACTAAAGCAAATTTTAATAATATGAGGGATGCTTGTATTCTACTAATAATGTGTTTATCTTAAAATATTTGAAGGACCAATTTTTCTTTTGCTTTCTTTCTTTTTTTTAATCCTTATCTTCTGTTTCAGAATTATAGAAATGGGATTATAGAAATATAAACTTAGAACAATTCTTCATTAATGATACTCTACAGCCTACCCATGCCCATTCCATGCCTCCATCATATTTTAGGTGATTTTCAATTTTAATTTTTCAGAGATTGTGCTGTTCCAAAATTCATAACCATATAGCATGATCAGAAAAATATCATTGTTAAAAACTGGACCTTTGTCTTCTTTTATCTGCATTGTCTTTCCAAGATATATGTATTAATAGAACAGCTCTGTGGGTTTTCCATCCTATTGTAGAATAACAGATGAAAATCTTCCTTTTTTCTCTGTAAATAGATAAATTGAACTCTTTTTAGTGATTATGGACATCATTCTGGAGGCTGTGAAATGTTTTGAGACTTGATATATTATATCTAGAGAGCTTCACCATGTATAGGGTAGCTCTCTTCAATTTGGACATAGACCATGATAATGGTAAGAACCATTGGTGAACATTCATTCCCTACATTATCTATCACTTTATCTTAATAATAAGATAATTTTCCAATTTATCTCTATTGTTGTATGTTTCAAAGAATTTTATGATTTTGACATAAGAATGGGTAACATACTGTTTGGAGTAGAGCCTTTGATATGATGTTTTGATCACTGATCGCTACTGTTCCTTGATTGGTTAGGAAATTTTCTTCTAGCCATAAATTTTAAAAGCATTTCTTTTTGTTTTATGCTAATTTTATTATGAAACAACCTCTTGTATTTAAATCAAGTATTCATTTGGAATTTATGATATGTAGGGTAAAATTATGTTCCCAATCTAATTTTTGTAGTCTTTCCCAGTTTTCCCAGTAATTTTTGTCAAATAGATAATCTTTCTCCAAGTAGTTTGTTTTGGATATCCTGAAATCTCTGTTGTTGTGTTCTATTTTTCCTCATTCTTTTTTCCCTGCTATTTAATGTTTCACCAATCTACTTTTATGTTTTTAACTAACTGAACATCATTTTCATGATTACAACTTTATAATGTATCTAGAGTCTAGGAAGTGTTATTCCCTCTTCATTTAATCTCACCCCTCTCACATTATCTCCCTAAATATTCTGGCCTTTTTATTGTTGCAAATGAATTTTTATAATAATTTGTTTAACTCTATAAAATAATTCCCTGGTACTTGTATTAAGGGCAAATAGATGGTGAAGTAGATAGAGCACTGGGCCTGGAGTCAGGAAAATCTGAGATCAAATCTTGCTTCAGACACTTACTAACTGTTTGACCCTGGTCAAGTCACTGAATCCCTATTTGCATCAGTTCCTCATCTGTAAAATGGGAACACACTGGAAAAGGAAATGGAAAACTACTCCAATATCTTTGCAAAGAGAACCCCAAGGACAAAGTCCATGAAATCACGGAGATTCAGACATGAATGAACAAAAACAAATGTAAAAATTAATTTTGGTAATATTTCCATTTAAATTATATTGACATGGTCTAACCATGAGCAACAAATAGCTTTATAGTGTTTTAAATCTTCATTTCTATAAAGAATTTTTGTAATTTGACTTAGGATTTTAGATCTAAATCTAAAATGGACCACCTCAAAGGGGAAGATTTCCTTTCAGATGAAATGAAAGTGAATTAAAAGATTTCGAGCATTGACTCTAGCTCTCTTTCTTTCCATCACCAGGACCAAAAATTTATTATGAGTCCATTCTTTATTTGGGGAGCCATTATAAATACAAATGAAGAAAATATCTTTTGCTCATCTTTAACTCTTAGAAAGAGAATCCGTTTCCCCATTTACCTAGTCAAAAATTCCCTCTCCCTGTTGGATTTAATCCCTCAGGTACATGCATATATAAAGGACAGTATTTTAGAGAAATGGATTTCTTTGGAAATAAATGGTAAAACAAGAGGCGAAACAAACTCTTAAAGGAAACAAGGATTTTTAAAGCAAGTTCATATCTCCTTCAAGAGAAAATGAGAGGGCAAAGATAAGAAAGCATAGGATAGGAGTGTAGAATTCACTAGGCTCTATCTCTATCACTTAGTGGGCACAGTTGACCCAATTCTATCTAACTTTTACTCAGCCTTGCTCACCAGCACTGATATGAGGGTTACAGAATCCTCTTTTTACTTCTTTAGCATCAGATTTATGTCTGTCCTTCCACTCTGAGTGCTGGTCACTTTCCCCTCCAGGAACTGTACAACCTCTCTCTGGAGTGGAATTCCCTTTTCATAAGTATAGCCTTTGTGCAGATAGAAGGATAGGGAATAGAAGTAAATGACTCAGTCACTCCAGGGCAACCAGGTGGCTCAGTGGATAGACAATCAGACCAGGATAGATAGAGATACGAGTTTAAATATGGCCTTAGACACTTCCCAGCTATGTGACCCTGAGCAAGTCACTTAACCCCCACTATCTACCTATTACCACTCTTTTGTCTTGGAACCAATACACAGTATTCTTAGATGGATGGTCAATTGTTTGTTTTTTTTTTAATGAATCAATATTCCCCAACCCCAACTGACACAGCTAACAAAATGTCCTAGCCTAAAATTTGTCTTGTATATCAACCTGGCAGGCTGAATCTCCAGAGTGTGGCTAATTCTCTCCTCTAGTTTTTAGGGGATCCGAAAAGGCCAGGAATTATTTATATTATAGTCTAACTCATGAGCTTCCACCAGCTTCTTCCCAAAGTGATTATCAGTTGATATCAGTTAGCCAGAAAGATTTATTTACTTTTGATTAGGAACATTTACTAAAGTGGTTTAATAGTAGTATAAAAAGCAGGCTTAAAACATCTTTCCTAATTTTGGGGGAAATACACTTTCTCACAAGAATATATAAAATTCACAGAAAAGAGGGCTCAAGCTTTGAGCACATGTGGTGAAGGGGCAACTCATTCACAGCTCCTATTCTTTAGAAGTTCTTTTCTCCCCTTTGTGGATTCCTTACAAAGTCACCCTTAGGCATGGTGCACAATTCTGTTTGTTCTTTAGAGACCCAAAGCTACCTTTCCTCAGCATGTCTGTCTGTCTCCTTTGTCCTTGGCTCCTGATGAAGGCATGGCTCTTAGCCATTGATGTTCCTGTGATGCTACTTGGACACTAATAAAAGTCCAAATCTTTCAGATTAGTTCACAAGGATGTATTATGAGTAAGGCAAAAGACTAACAATCTCTCCATACTCCCAAGCAATCCCCTTAGGGGAGTTTTGTTGGACCTGATCTTTCTTGCCTTATATAGGGAATGTTGGACCCCAGATTGGCTTACTATTTTTTTATGTAACACAGTATGACTAAATCACCTCAACTGATGTCCTTTGAAGAATCTTTCCACTTCATTTTATAGCTTTCACTCCTTCCAAATTGTTCAAGGACTGCTTGTACCTAGTTTAATATTTTTGATTGACTGATTTGATTGATTGATTACCTTCAAAATTATGCTGCTTTCAGGAGTTTAGCTATTCTTTCTAGTTTTGTTCTTTTATGCCATTTCAACTTCAAATAGTATACGATACAAGTATGTATTGTTTGAATTTAAATGTAGTATGGCCTTACAAGTAACTGATGGAGAAAAGAAATGCTTGCACTTAATTTTCTTTTTATTCTCTTCTTCATCCTCTTTCTGATTTCATTTTTAAATGCCCTTGGTATGATTAGCTCAGTTGAATCTCTTGCAAAACTTTATGAAAATTTTCTTTTGTCTCTACTACTTCTCATTGTGTTATTACATCCCTAATAATCTTCCACTTGACAAAGATATCAAATGTTTTCTGGCTAAGGCATTTTCAATACTCTTTGGTCTTTTCAATCTGTCAATTGATTTTCATTAGTCAAATATCCTTAGGAAATAGAAATAATCTGCATTAATGCCTACTCTTTGATCCATTTCCAGTTTCTCAGTGTGAAAACCTTAAATAGCAAAGGCTAGAGTCCATTCATTTAGGCATTAGGCACAATATCTTCTCATTGTCATTCCTACTAATTTGAGATTTATTGTAATCATGGCTCCAACAAGTTGACTGAATATACACAGATTACAGATTTTGAAAAGATTCCCTCATTGGCAGCCAATATTTTCCTATCTTTAAAATATGATCAATTTCATTTTTTTCTGATGTTATTTGGTACTTAACATATCCAGGACATCCCATCTTTCTTATAAAAATCATTCATGATGTATAAGCTTCCCTATAGTCTAAAAGCCTTTGGCATATCTTGTTCCTTACTATTAAACTATATTTTCCAACACGTTTTATATCCTCTCCTATAACTATCCACTTTGGTGAGGAAGTAGCCAAGTATTATTGACTAAACTGGTAAGATTTAAACAATTTCTTTATAGAATTCCTCTACTTACTCTCTGCAACAGATGTTGGCACATAAACTACCAATGTTTTCATTGTTATCTTTCTGTAGATCCTTATCATGACCACTGAAATATGGGTTGAACAAATGTCTCATGGAAGTGATGTTTCTTATTGCTTTTGGATGTCCGATAAAACCAGTTACACCCATTCCTTCCATTTAGCCACAGCTCCATTTTCTCTTTTGGTTTCATTTATAATGAAAATGTCAAGACTGCTATGATTCAGTTCCTTTAGTATTATGTGCATTTGTTGACCACTGGACAAGAGTTATTTTGAGAGCTAAATTGATCTTATGGAATCTAAAGATTATGGTTCTTCGCACCCTCTATCATTGTAGAAATGGATGTACACCATACAACACTGAAGCCATTTTGTAGTTTTCTTTTTTTTTGATGGACAGTCATTTAATGTAACACTAATTACTCTGGTCCTTGATAACTGAAGGCCACATATGTTCCATTTCATCTCTCCTTCCTCCAGGATTCTCTGACATCTTTAAGGAAATTAAGGAGTATCTACACTCTTCTCCACCAATGATGTTCTTTCAGGTAGGTGTGTGTGTGCATGTGTGTGTGTGTGTGTGTGTGTGTGTGTGTGTGTGTGTGCGCGCTCAGGTGTATGGGCATGGGCAGGTTTGGGGTATGGGGGCATTATCTCCCTTGCACTAAAGTTCCATTTAACCACTAACAGTTAAATTAGTTTTTATATTAAAAAATATAAAATTTCTATGTGAAAATTTATATTAAAAATGTAAAGGTATAATCACTAATATATTAACTTACTTTAAACCATGTGGGAAGCTTAATGTCCTCTACCTTTGCACCATTTTGGTTTCTGGAGAGGAGGGGAAAGGATTAGGTCTATGGCTTAGCTCAGTTCCTATAGAGCCCAGGCTCAAGTTTCAAATCTAGAACCTCCTTCAGGTTTGAGTTCCAGGCACGCTGGCTTCTCGTAACTTCTCTACCATGCTGGCTAGCTTTAACATCTTGCCTAGAATCCTGTTTCCCAAGTCAATATGGCTGGAACTCCAGTCCCCCACTGTCCATCTGGCATCTGAAACAGAACAAAGGCACAAGAGGGCTTGGGAGGAAGATATCTCCCCTCTTGGTTCAGTTCACAGTGCCTACACTATAAGTGAACCATGTGTGATCTTCACTCACCAGACGCTGTAAAAGAATAAGAACGATAAAGAGAAATTGTCCCAGTCTGGTAGTTTTTAAAGAGGTAGCCAGTCAAAGGAGGCTACTTCCATCCAGGTACTAGCTGATGCAGGGAAGCAGGATACTTCTACGTAGGCAATCTGGACATACTTCAAAGACTTCTTATATGACCAAAGAATTCACCATCAGGTGGTCAGCCATTGGTACCAAGCCTGTTCTTACTTACCTAAAGCAGTCCTCAGAAAGCAAACCAGGTCTGTTGCCAGTATGATTTTCAAGATAATTCATAGAGGAGAAAATTCCAAAAGAAAGCCTTTGGCCCAGAGTTTTTTCATTCATAGGGAGTTTAATTACATGACTTTAAAGTCCCTTCTAAGAAATCTGTGATCCTATGACCCTTTCCAGCTTGGTAGAAACTTCCAGAGCTTGCAACTGCTCACATGGCCTTTAGGATCCAAGAGTCACTTCTTTACTGGGAAGAGGCATAGGAATAGAATTTTTATGGGGATCGTACTATGGATAGGCTAATTATAAAAGGTTTGGTTCAAAATATTCAACAATAAATGGAAGGAAATGATAGGCAAACAAGATTTAATAAAGCTTCATTTTTCTGTAGCTCCATAGTTTAAAAGAGCCTAAAGGATTTTTATCATGATTTCAGAGTCAAAATGCATATTGACATACAACTTACAGAACTTCTATAAGTCCCTTGTGATTTAGAACAGGCAAAAGTGAATTTAAAGCTTTCAAAGATTAGGCGTTGTGTTGGCCAGGATGTTCCAACTGTGACATGGAATGCTTTGATTGACATATGAAGATACCAAATAGCATTAAATCCATTTATCATTTGTGAAAGAACATGAAAAGTGCCTATTCAGTGACGACTTTCCAAATCTATTTTTTTGCTATTTTAATCTAAAATGTGTGAACGTTTTTAAAGGTTGAAGTCTTAGAAAAATTGCTTTTTTCTTTTTTCCAATTAAGTGATTCTTTTAGGTAGCTCTGCTGAGAATAAACATGTTTAATAAACTGCAATAAATGTGCTTTTTATGTCCTTTCATTACAAATAACTTGATTGAAATATGCTCTTTCAAGAAATCATGTCTGTGCTGGTAAATTATGCAAAGTGCTCAAAACACAAAATCCTGAAAAATAGGGTTTGTAATGAGCATCCTGATCACACAATCACAACCTCCTCCCTAGCAATGACTTACTTGGGTATTATGGGGATGAAATAGAAAATATCTGTTAAAAATGGAAATCATAACATCTCTTTGAGATTGTATGTAACAAATCAGTAACAAGCTGGGATTGTATCTAAGGTGATCTTCAGTGACTTTGCCCTTGTTTTTGCTATTTCTATATGGTATTCATGTTTGTTGCATTTACCTATAATTTTAAGGTAATGTTTTCCAATGATGCACTTTATATCTCTCTCCTAATTGTACCTGTAGAGAAATCGCTTTCAGGAAACCATTTTGCTCTTTATGCTTACAATATTGTTCTTTGTCCCACTGAAAATAGCTTCCCTTTTCATTTTAATCACTTTTAAATATTCTTTACATTTGCTATTTTCTCCTCTGGAATTACAGTGTTTCAGGAGCTGATAGCAGAGGGGTTTCAAGTACGTTTTATAGTTTTGGCATCGGAAACATACTAAGGCATGCTTATTAGTCTTTAGAGACTGCTAATTTTCTCGTACAAAGGGAATTTCGAACTCTCATTAGGATGTTTCCCAGATGCTTTAATTTTTGATACAGTTTAGTACAATTATGCTTGCTTTTACTACAGAAATTTGAAAAATAATGCACAGAGGGAAACAAAGAGCCAGTTGTTTAAAAGCACAAATGAGGAGCTGATAAGAGAATAACAGAGGCTACATGGTTTTAAATCCTATATAACACAGAAAAAATGGATACATAATAATACTAAGAATTATAATTACTAGGGCATTATGAACATGGGCAAATAAATCAATTAAAACAATAAATCAAGGAAGTATGCCAAAATCATTTAAATTTTAGGCAACCAACTAATCTGAATTAAATAGGAAATAGCATTCTTCAAGAGCATGAGAGAGGAAGGGGAAAAGATGCTAAATTGAGAGTGCTTTTAAAAAACAAACAAATCAGATTACTGTAAAATGAGAATGTGGCAGCAAGTGAATGAGGACTATAAGAAATAATTAGTCTTGAACCATTGTTTTTAACACTGTTTTCATTCTTCTTATATTCTTGCCATTTGGCCTAAGATTTGGTCTGGAGAAGGGAAGTACTATAAGCTAAAAATCAAAATCATTGTTCAGAGAAAAAGTAGCTAAAAATATAAGAACTTTATTCCACCCTTCTGTGTAGTGGGCTCTCTCCACTCTCAAAAAGAGAAATCAATATTTTTAAATGAGTTTCTACAGAAATTAGGAGGTTATGATCTTCATTTTCAACAAAAATCTTTGAGCCACAGTGGATATTATTCTTGTTAAAATTTCACTAGAATTTTTTTCATATTATATCTTGGAAAAACAGCTGCTTATATGATAGGATTCCATACATCATTTAAGAGCAGTTGTTGCTTTCTACATTTCATGCCAGGAGTATTTAGGCTCATCTTCTGATGTCTATAAATATATCCATTTGTGAATTCCTCTTTTCCAAAATGTAGAATAGAAATTTCATAAAACTGAGATATTTGGCAACCAAAGTCCCAAACCAAAATCAGCTCTTTTAAGAACAATTAAACATATCCCTGTGGTAGTTTTTTTTAATTTTAAACCCTTAACTTCTGTGTATTGACTTATAGGTGGAAGATTGGTAAGGGTAGGCAATGGGGGTCAAGTGACTTGCCCAGGGTCACACAGCTGGGAAGTGTCTGAGGCCGGATTTGAACCTAGGACCTCCTGTCTCTAGGCCCGGCTCTCAATCCCTATGGTAGTTTTTGAAGACAGAAAACACAGCTTTTTTCTTATCTAGTTGTTATTGGTTACAAGTTGTTTTTTTTAATCCTTTTATTGGGTTTCTTGTGTTTTTATTTTAAGTCACGTCGGAGGTCATTCCTTCTTGTTGTTGTCTTTCTTCTTCAATATATAATCAAAGTTGAATAATTTTATATGTTGCTTTATATATTAGCTTTCTTATATGAAAGTCAAAATTCATAAACTAAAACTACATGGCCTCCAGGATCCTTTCTAACTCTAAATCTAGGGTCCAATAAACTTATTCACTTAATTTTATATAAGGAAAAACTGAGACACTAATAAGTCTTTTGTGTATTTTTATTCCATGTCTACAAAAGTAGATTCATCACTCTTGTGAAGTTCTGAAGAAATATGTCTGTATACAGATGGGGAATTCCATTGTATTATAGCTATGTTTATGGCAAGAATAGTATTGAAAATTTTTGGAAAATCCAGAGAAAGTTGGAGAGAGATGAACACATTGGCAAGCTCCATGATGAGCTACACCCTGAGCTAGCATACCTCATAGAATTGTGAGCTAGCATACCACACAGAATCACACAGGCTTTCTCAGAAGCTCCACAAATATTTTTCTCGTAAAATTTTGTTCCCAGAAAAATATACCAGAATGAAATGAATCTCAGATACTGGGATTGTCCCTAAGTAGAATGTAGATTTGGAAAGGGCATTCCCCTATTTGTGCTCATTGGTAATCCCCCACCCAGAGCCCTTTATCTACTAAATGTGAAGTACCATTTGAATTAAGAAAAAGAACCCATTTAGTCACTCTCTTGGTCAGTCTTCCTTAGATTAAATGTTGGAAAAAATTAAGTAGACATACGAGAAGGAGAGAGAGATATATATGCATATATATATATGCATATATATATATATATATATTTACCTTTGTTCTTCATAGCAACCTTTTGATGTAGGAGGAAATAGGCTTAGGAAAGGTAAGTAACTAATTCGGGGTCGCACATCTAGGAAATATCTGAGGTAGGATTCAAATTCAAGTCTTTCCAATTCCAGGTTCTGGATTCTATCTACTAATCACAGTCAGTGCAGCTTTTATGAGACAAGCTCTCACGATCCCTTGCATGGAAGAATTGTTTCATTCTCTATAATTAACACAGTGGTTGGCACATAGTAGGTACTTAATAGTTCTTGATTGATTGACAAGATTTTACAGAAGAGAGAAGCTTTTCATTACTTGTCTTCTAAATCCTTCCAATGGGCTGATGGGGTTTGATTTTTCTTTTACCTCCGTGATCTTTAAGCAAATTCTTCAGTATCTCTAATCCTCAGTATTTTCTCAGTATATTTTTGTAAAATGAGAGGATAAGACTAGATCTCTAAGAACCCTCCTACCCAGAATCCTTTAAGACTTGTCAGAAACCAGGGCAGAAACAGTCATTTAGCTAAGGACAATACTATTTGCCTATGAAATTGTGATTACACTACAGGACCTGGGGAAGGGTATAGCCTGTCTAAAAGGTCCATTACTACATATAGCCACTACTCTTTCTCACCAAAAAGCCAGATTCATGCTGCCCCTTATGATATTTCACAATCTCCATTTTTCTTCTTTTTTATAATGCTTTCCCCCATTTCTCTTCCTTTTACTATGATTACAATAATGGAGTGGATACCCTAGTCTTGTTATGTTAAGATCTAGCCAAGATCTCTGGGTCTTCAGTTTTGGGGGGACTAACTACAGACTAATCAAAGGACCAGTCATTGACTATACAGGCAGTAAACTGGAGGTCATGTCTCCTATGACATCCATATCTCCTATGTGTATAGGATAGAAGACAGTAGAGGCAAAAAGCATCAAGAAAATACTGGACCCTGTATTTCAATGGTAAATGCAAAGAAATTTGACTTTGAAGGCTCTCCATTGCTGAAGGAAAGGAAAAATTGTCTGACCAAGATGTTCAATTTGAGACCCATCATATGAGAGTATGTGGAGTGACACATCCACCACCATACTATTTTTAATATTAATTAATTTGTTTGTTGGTTACATTAAAATTCTCAGTTATTGCACCCCATTCCTTCTCCTTCTCGCACCATAGAAGGAATCACTGAACCAAATAAAAAATGCATATATAAATTATATCTTTTGTGTTTCTGTTTATCAGCTTTTTCTCTGGAGGGAGATATTCACAAGTCATTCTTTAAATATTAATTCTGTAGCTGTATATGAAATTTTCTTGGTTCTACTCATTTCAGTCTTCACTATTTCATGTTGGTTTTTCAATTTAAAAAAATTAACCTGCTTGTCATTTCTTATAGCACAATAGTATTCCATCACAATCATGTACCACAACTTCTTTAGCCATTCCCAGTTGATGGACATTTCCTCAGTTTCCAGTTCTTCACCACTACAGAGGGAGCTGCTATAAATATTTTGGAACATAGAGGCCTTACCCTAATTACTCTTTAGTTTTTTTGAGAGTGATTTTGAAAAATCAAAACCACCTACAAGTGCTAGTAGTCAGCAACTTGATCTCCAATCCATGTTCCTCACTGATAAGTGTGGAACCAAAGATTTAAAAATTTTTAAATTAGAGAAAAAGGGGGATAGACACATCATGTGTCCAATTCAAGCTGTCTTAGAATGTTGGTCAGTCAGTGGTTTTCAGTGGTGGACAGTGCAATGGACATTATCAGATTCCCATGGCAGTAGAAGATAAGGGAAAAAGATGATCTTTTCATATCCAGTCATTTCCTACCTATTTGAGCACATGACCTTGATGGATTTCTAAAGTTTCTGCCATTTTTTTCAGCAACTTGAGAGAAAAGAAAAGAAAAAAAAGTCATGAGTGAAATAAACTACTTGGAAGTATTGTATCTAAATGATTCCAAAATACTTGGGAAGGAATTCAAAAAGCATGAGGAGAAAAACTTCTGAAGGTATTAAACAGGCTTGAAGTTGCTGGTCTAGAGAGATCAATCAAATAGTTGCAGTTCTTCAGAGATTCTGTTAAGTACATGGATGATCTTTTGTTTCAATAGGGAATCAATATTGATCCTAGGAAAATGGAAGCATTTATAATTTAGTAGTAATCCAAAGAATTATCATAAGCAGGATACTTTTTCTTGAACTTGGCATCTACTCTCAGATATTGGGTAGTGACACTGGCCAGCTCTGAGTTCAGGGTGCATTACAGGCCAAAGGAGATCAACATGTAAATAAGATATTTCAAGTCCATTAAATTTCATCTTATTATATAAGGTCTGGCCTGCTAACATCTTTTTGAAACCTTATTCTGTTATCTTGGATATTAGCTGTTTCCGCCAGCCCTATGTCACATGCAAATTTTATAAGCATGTCATCTATGCTTTTATACAAATAATTGCTAAAGATATTGGACAGCAGAGGGTCAAGCCCAGATTCCCAGAGCACTCCACCGGAGACCTCCTTTCAAGATGATATTTAACCAACAGTAAATCCTCTTTGTGTCCAGCCATTCTCCTAATTCTGAATATACTTAACTGAACAATAATCTAACCCACATATTTCCATTTTCTCCACAAGAATAGTAGGAGAGATTTTATCAAATGCTTTGCATTTAAAACAGGTGAGATGCATCTACAAAATCTCCCTGATTTATCAGTCTTATAACTTTGTTAAGAAAAGAAATGAGGTTGTCTCACAAGACCTGCGCTTGACGAAACCTTGTTGGCTCCTTGTAATCACTGCTTCTTTTTCTAGATGTTCACTGACTTTCATAAAATATTCTGGAATTTTGACAGATATCAAGGTCAAGCTCACTGGCAAACAATTGCAGACTTTACAACCTTCTCTTTTTTGGAAAGTGGAATGATATTTTACCTTTTTAGACCACTGGCACCTTTTACATTCTGTATGATCTTTCAAGGATCATTGACAATGGCTTTACAAACATATCAGCCAAGCCTCTTAATAGGATGGGGTTCATCTGGGCTTAGTGACTTGAATTTACCAAAGGCAGCTAAGTGTTCTCTTTTTATTTCACTACTTCTTTTCTGGAGTAAGTTTGAGATAGATTAGAGGAAGACTAAACTTTCCAGTTCATTGTGTGATAAATGTACTTCTGTCCCACCAGAGATCAGACCTGATGCCAGTTTTCCATTTCCATCAATTTTCCATATAATGTTTTGCTAATGATAAAGAGGTATTGGGGAAGGGGCAGCTAGGAGGCTCAGTGGATTGAGAGCCAGACTAGAGATGGGAGATTCTGGGTTCAAATCTGGTCTCAGACAATCCCTAACTGTGTGACTCTGGGCAAGTCACTTAACCCTCATTTGCCTAGCCATTACCATTTTTCTGCCTTGGAACCAATACACAGTATTGATTATAAGACAGAAGGTAAGGGTTTAAAAAAGAAAAAAAGTTATTGGGAGAAGATTGAATAAGGAAGGAAAATAGAGCCCTGCTAGTAAGAGCAAACACAACCAGAACTAAAGATTGACTAGATTAGCAGGTTGTTGAATGATTTGTGAGAGCGTGAGGTAGCGCAGCTACGAAAACTTCACTCATTCTTCCTATTTGCAAGTAGAAAGATGAATGCAGAGTTAAAGAGGAGTCAGTAATGCATCCTTTCCAAAAACGAACCCAAATTTGTGCATGGGTGGGGTTAGTTGGCACACAGGTGGCACAAAGATTGGTTACCAAAGGAGGTGATCAGGGTCGTGCTTCATATGTCATATCCCTAGGTTGTAGCAAGGCATTACAAGTTTCAAACATTCTTTGGATTGTTTCTGGTTCTAAACACCAGTGAAAGACAGCTAGGCCTTTCTGACTATTCCTTAGACCCCCTTATTTCCTCCTAAATGATTCCCTTATTTCAAGGCTTTATAAGATTTAGAGCTGGAAATGACATTAGAAGTCACTTTATCCAAGTCTATCATTTTAAAACCTAGAAAACTGAAGACCAAAAAATGTCAAGTGACTTGACTAAGGCCATACAGATAATATGCAGGGATCTTTGATGTCATTTGTGATTTTAAAACTAAGGAAATGGTGGACCAAAGAAGTCAAGTGGCTTGTATTGGATGGTTATAATTTAGTTCTTTTTCTCTTGCTGGTAGATTTTGTTGGGAAGCTCTTTGATATCTTAGCCTTTCAAAATAAGTTTTCCCACCACTAAGCTTCAAAGGTGGAAGAGACCTAGAGTCTGAAGCATTTTCTTTATATGCCACATGAAAGCAATTATCCTAAAGTGCAGTTATCAAAATGTTTTGTTTTGTTTTAATGAAGCTCCCAGACTCCAGGCTAAAGAATCTTTATTCTAGATCCTCCTTCTGTAGGCTTGTGTGTGATGTACCACTTGGACTTTGAATTTCTAGATGAGAAATACTTCATTATTTTGGCCTCCCAAGTTTTTGAGTCAGGTCTTCTGTTCCTTGGATGATTGTTCCATCATCCTTAGTCCTGGCTTTGTTCTAGGTGATAAAATCCTATCTTTGACCTACTGTCCCAGACTAATCTTACTAATCTAGTAGCCAAAGCTAGCATATGAGTACATTTAGAATGATATACAAAATAAATTTTTACAGTGAAAAAATGGTAAGCTTAAAAATAGTCTAGAGTGGTATGAGTTAATAACTTGGTTGCCAGGGAAACTCACTACTGATTAGGAAATAAAGACAGTCACAAACATGGCATGCAAAAATAGTGTTTGACTCCATGATTTTTTTTTTCTTTGATGACATGGTTGGTTATGAAAGTGAGTGATCAGAGTGGTTGCCCCCATTAGTCATATCCCTAAGTTGTAGGAAGGCATTTGACAAAATCTCCCATGATATTGTGTACGACATGCAAACAAAGTTATAGGATAGCCATGGGGATTCGGATGGGTTGAAAACCCAGAATAAAGAGTAGTCATTGAAAGAACATTATTATTCTAGAAGAGGGGTCTGTAGTGGAGTGTCCTAAGGATCAGTTTTTGGTTCTATTAATAAAGTTCTAGAGTTAGAGTTTAAAAAAACATCAACTTCAGGGGGCAGCTGGGTAGCTCAGTGGATTGAGAGTCAGGCCTAGAGACGGAAGGTCCTAGGTTCAAATCCAGTCTCAGACACTTCCCAGCTGTGTGACCCTGGACAAGTCACTTGACCCTCATTGCCCACCCTTACCACTCTTCTACCTAGGAGCCAATACACAGAAGTTAAGGGTTTAAAAATGTAAAACAAACAACAAACAAAAATATCAACTTCACAAATATAGAACTGAGGAGGCAAGACTAGATAATTGTTCCTGTGGAAAAGACTTGCAACTTTTATTATACTAAAGGTTGAACCAGAATCAACATTGTGATATAGCAGACAAAAATTTAATGTGATCTGGGGTTACATTAATAGAAATAATGTTCAGAACGAGGGAGGGAATATTCCCCATGCACTCTCTTCTGGTCAAACATTTGGAGAATTTTATATAGTTTTGGCCATAAGCTTTTGGGGAAGTACACTGACAAGCTGAAACACTTCCAAAGAGAATGACTAGAATGGTGAGAAGAAAGGGAATCTTGCCATATTAGAATCCACTGAAGATGCCAGGGATGTCTAACCTTGAAAAGAGAAGTGGGGACAGGAGGTCTATCTTTGATCACTTAAAAGACTGGTACACAGACATGAACAATAGAACCTGCAAGTATGCATCAAAATTACAAAAATGCAGATTTTGGTCTGATTTATGGAGGGAAAAATACCTTCCTAATAATTAGGATTATACAAAAATTGAACAAGATGCTTTAAGAAATAAATAATTCCCCATTACTTGAGGTTTTTAGGCTGAAGCCAAATGACAACTCATTGGGAATTTTTAAAAGGAGATTTATTTTCAAGGCTTGGTTGAACTAGATTATTCCTGACATCTTTTCAAAGTCTGAGACTGAACGTTTCTTTGATTATATACCTCAATAGGTTTAAGGATAATATTATATCAAAACAGAGTTTAGTAACTAATGCTCTTAATGATGACCTAGGTTCATATTCCAGTTATGGTTTTGAAAGACCAACTTTAGAGTAGTAAATTATTTCCTCCTAGACAGTATGACTCCAATTTGGGGAGGATAAGGGACTTTTTCTTTTCAAACATTTATTAATATTCATTTTTAACATAGTTACATGATTCATGCTCCACCTTTCCCCTTCACCCCCCGCACTCCCCCCACCCATGGCCTTCTATTCCTATACTTTTCAGTGTTTTCAATAGGAATGGATGCTGTATTTTGTCAAAGGCTTTTCAGCATCTATTGAGATAATCATGAGATTTTTGTTTGTTAGACTGTTGACATGGTCAATTATGTGAATGGTTTTCCTAATGTTGAACCAACCTTGCATTCCTGGTATAAATCCCACCTGATCATGGTGGATGATCTTCTTAATTACTTGCTGGAGTCTCTTTGCTAGTATTCTACTTATTGGTTTTGGAGAATCATATTATTTAATTTCCAATTAGTTTTTGATTTTCCTGTCCAGGTGCCCTTACTAATTATTATTTTTATTGCATTATGATCTGAGAAGGTTACATTTATTATTTCTGCTCTTTTGCATTTGTTTGCAATGATTCTATGCCCTATAACATGGTCAATCTTTGTGAATGTGCCATGTACAGCTGAGAAGAAGGTGTATTCCTTTTTGTCCCTATTTATTTTTCTCCACATATCAATTAGATCTAATTTTTCTAGGACTTCATTTACCTCTCTTACCTCTTTCTTATTTATTTTCCGGTTTGATTTATCTAGATCTGACAGAGGAATATTTAGATCTCCCACTAGTATGGTTTTACTATCTATTTCCTTCTTGAGCTCTGCCAGTTTCTCCTTTATGAATTTGGGTGCTATGCCACTTGGTGCATACATATTGAGCAGTGTTATTTCCTCATTGTTTATACTGCCTTTAATCAGGATGTAATGACCTTCCCTGTCTTTTTTAATCATATCTATTTTGACTTTGGCTTTGTCAGAAATCATAATAGCCACTCCTGCCTTCTTTTTCTCATTTGAC
This sequence comes from Gracilinanus agilis, assembly GCF_016433145.1. Classification (NCBI taxonomy): domain Eukaryota; kingdom Metazoa; phylum Chordata; class Mammalia; order Didelphimorphia; family Didelphidae; genus Gracilinanus; species Gracilinanus agilis. The sequence goes on along the minus strand of NC_058132.1, from coordinate 591,280,887 downwards.
GCCCAAAAGATTTTGCTCAAACCCTGAACCTTAAACTTGTGTATGTCCACCCGCCTCATATGTGTTTCTTGTAGACAACATATGGTGGGATTTTGGTTTCTAATGCACTCTGCTATTTGCTTCCGTTTTATGAGCGAGTTCATCCCATTCACATTCAGAGTTATAATCATCAGTTGTGCATTTGCTGACATTTTCAAATCCTCCCCCATTCCTACCCCCTTTTCCCTTATACTTTTTCCTTTTAAACCAGTGGTTTGCTATTGAGCCGCTATCCCTTATCCCCTCCTTTGATTAACTTCCCTTCCTACCCCCTCCCTTATTTTTCCCCCTCTTTTTGTTTTTAAAGGCCTTAT
>NC_058132.1:591265675-591280144 GCF_016433145.1 Gracilinanus agilis | reverse complement strand
TTTCCCATCCCCCATGCCATCTTAGATTATTTAGTGTTCCACCCTCACCCTGTTAATTATTCTTCTGATTACTATAATAGTGAATATTATAATAGTGAATAGAGTTCACTACAGAGAATTATACATAACATTTCTCTACATAGGAATACAGATAATTAGATCTCACTGAGGCCCTTAAAAAGGCAAATTTAAAAATTATAAGTTTTCTTTCTTTCCCCTCTGTATCTTTTTACCTTTTCAGGTTTCTCTTGATTTTTGTGGTTGGATGTCAAACTTTCCATTTAGCCCTGGTCTTTTCTGTGCAAATACCTGGAATTCTTCAACTTTGTTGAATACCCATACTTTCCCCTGGAAATATATAGTCAATTTTGATGGGAAGTTGATCCGTGGTTGCAGGCCCAGCTCTCTTGCCTTTCTGAATATCGTATTCCAAGCCTTGCGATCTTTTAGCGTGGAGGCTGCCAGATCCTGTGTGATCCTGATTGGTGCTCCTTGATATTTGAATTGTTTCTTTCTGGCTTCTTGTAAGATTTTTTCTTTTGCTTGGAAACTCTTGAATTTGGCAATTATATTTCTGGGTGTTTTCCTTTCTTGATCAAATACCGCAGGTGTTCTATGAATCCTTTCAATGTCTATATTGCCCTCTTGTTGTAGGACTTCAGGGAAATTTTGCTGAATTATTTCTCTTAGTATGGAGTCCAGGCTTCTATTAATTTCTGGTTTTTCTGGAAGGCCAATTATTCTCAAATTGTCTCTTCTAGACCGGTTTTCTTGGTCTGTCACTCTCTCATTGAGATATTTCATGTTTCCTTCTATTTTTTCAGTCTTTTGACTTGGATTTATTTGTTCTTGTTGTCTTGAGAGATCATTAGCTTCTAATTGCTCAATTCTAGCCTTTAGGGATTGGTTTTCAGCTATAATCTTCTGGTTTTCGGCTATAATCTTCTGGTTTTCGGCTATGATCTTCTGGTTTTCGGCCATAATCTTCTGGTATTCCTTTTCAATCTGGACATTTCTGGTGTTCAATTTGCTTATCAGTTCATTTGGTTTCTGAGCCTCACTTTCCATTTGCAAGATTCTACCTTTTAAACAGTTATTTTCTTGCCATATCTCTTCCATTTTCCTCAAAATTTCAGTTTTGAACTCTTCCATAGCTTGTGAGGAGTGTTCCTTATTTGAGGAGGTGTCCGGATGCTTGTTTGTTCTCCTCCTCTGTTTGCTCGGTTGTCTGGATTTTCTCTGTGTAAAAGTTGTCAAGTGTTAAAGACTTCTTTTTCTTGTTGTTAATCTTTCTCTTCTGAACTTCCTGAGACTGGGTAGCCATCATTAGCCCAGCAGCTTGTCAGGTTTATCCTCACGCTCAGGGTCTGTCCGCGGTCAAGCCCCCTGGTGGACCCCCTTGCTTGATCGTCTGCCGGAGGTTACTTTACAAGTCTCAGGGCGCTGCTTCCACAGTCGTATACCCGTCTGCACTGGTTCCCCACTCAGGGTTTCAGAGCTTTAGCTCATGGCTGTGTCTGCCTCCACCCACGCCTCCGCCCGTGCCTGCTTTCTGAGCCCACGCTCTCCGCCCTGCGTCCGCTCTGGGCGTCCTGCTCCTGTGCTCAAATTTTGTGTGCGTTCGTTAGCTTTTTGGGGTCCTAAATCTTGCTGCTCTCAGGAACAGGCCCCAGAGCTGCCAATGACTCGATGGGTGCCCCAAACTTGCTCTATTTCTTTTTAGCTGGCTTTGGCGCTATAGGTGTTGTGTGTGGAGGGGGTGGGAGTGTGGTGGTTGCTCAGTCCACGATTTAGTGAGAGCTGTTTCACCCCTTTATAGCATGGAAATACCTCGATTCCACGTACCTTCCACACTGTGCCCTGTTGTGGGGTTCCTCCGTTCGTCTAACTTGTTTTTATGTCCCCTTGAGGAGTTTTGTGTGTTTCGGTCAGGAGAGGTTAAGAGCTGCTTCTTACTCTGCCACCATCTTAACCCGGAACTCGATAAGGGACTTTTTCAAGATGCTGTTCTTCAGAACTATTGTCTGGTAACTCTCCAAAAAAGGAAACACTCTTAAATTGGTATAACCTATTCTTGATGGAGCCAACCAACATGGTTCTTGGGATGCATCATTTCCTTTTCAAGATGTTCAGTAACCATTCCTTGTTGACATGTTCCAGAATTTGCCAGGAATTGAAGTCAAGCTCATTGTCACATAACTTGCAGATTCTACTTTCTTCCTTCTTTGAAGGGCATAACATTTTTTTCCCTGCCTTCATCTTCTAGTATTTGAAAAGATGAAATTGTTTTTATTGCTTTTACATGCTTTGTTGTGAAGTCAAGTCATTTCATATAAACTTTTAACTTATATCTGTAACTAGGATGGAAGAAAGGTTAGTCCCAGTTGTAAATCAACTATGATAAAATAAGAAGGAAATTGACTTAAGAGCTCCTGTTATCAACCCTAAAATGTTAAGTACATAGCCTTGATTGAATCCTGATTCCTGATAAAGATAACAGTCATATGGTGTGGGTATTTGCTTTTACATCTATAACAGGATGCTTAGATATTATCTTTAAGTCTCTTTTTGAGGCATTAATAATAGGATCAAAAAATCTCTTCCTAGAGTCTTTGTCTGAAAGTATTGGGATCAATAAAATACATGGACTTTGTACTAGAATTTAGCAACTATTAACTAACCTGCTTTGAATATTTGATTTTGCATTGTACACAGTAACAGCAATATTGTGGAATGCTCAAATGTGATGGACTTGGCTACTATCAGCAATACAATGATCCAGGAATTTAGGAAATTCTGAGGGACTTATAACAAAGAGAGCTTTCCACCTCCAGAGAAAAAACTGTTGGAGCTGGAATGCAGATGAAAACATGCGATTTTTCACTTGTTTATTTGGCTATATGCTTTGGGGTTTGAGTTTTTATAAGATTAATCACTGACAAAAATGAGCAATATTGAAATATTTTGTATGGTAATACATATATAACCCAGAAAAAATTGCTTGCTAACTTGGGAGAGGGAAGGGAGGCAGACTTTAGATCATTAACTTTGAAAAAAAGTATGTAGAAATTTGTTATTACATGTAATTGGCAGAAATAAAAATAAAATTTAAAAAAAATTTAATGAACATTTGGTTTTATTAATCAAATGATCTGTATTAACTGTCTAAATCCTGTAAAAAACAGGTTGGACAATTATTTTCCATAATTAAAAATGGGTCTTCAGCTCAGAATGGTGGCCCAGATTTTCTTTATTTCTTACATATTTCTTCTTTATCTACTATCTGAATTGCTGATTAAGGCTTGGCAATCATCTGCCACTTATTTCTGTATTTTGGAATACAGACCATTTGGGCCTGGTTATTTGACTCTTAGGAGAGGGAAATATTCTCTTACTTTCCCCTTACTTATTGGATTTCAACTTCCTCTGTCCTTCCCAATACAGAAAAAAATATTCTCATGATCTGAGAAAGTAGAAGCAAAATAATTATTAATTAATCAATTAATTAATAAAATAATTATTAATTAAACAACAACATAGCTTATTTTATTTCTATTATTGTTATTAGCATGCCCATCAGAACAATGGTGCCATTCCTTTGTTGATCTTCCTATTTTCAACAATAGTTTTTAAGGAAAATCAAAAAGCTTTATTATTTTTTTCGTCACCAATAGCTAGCATTTTTATATTTATATTTATATTTATATAGAATAAGTTTTGCAGACCTCTTTACAAATATTATCTCATTTGATCCTCATAACAATCCTAGGAAGTTGGTACTATTATGATCCTCATTTTATAGAGAAAACTGAGGCAAGTAGCAGTTAAGTGACCCTGCTAACGATCACAGTTTATATGTGTCTGAAGCTGGATTTGAACTCTGGTCTTTCTGACTCCAGGTCCAATAAATCAAACTGTTGTATTGCTTAGTGGCCATAAAGTCATTGTGGACTTTAATACTCCAAATACTATTCTTACAGGACCCTGCTCTATTTTTTTTTATCAATATACATCTTTGAAACATCTAGGTTGGTCAGTGAGTTTCCTATGAATCCACACTAAAAAAAATGACTATTACTTTCCATCTTGGAATCAATATTATGTATTGGTTTCAAGGCAGAAGAGTGGTAAGGGCTAGTTATGGGGGTTAAGTGACTTGTCCAGGGTCACACAGCTAGGAAGTATCTGAGGCTAGTTTTGAACCTTTGACATCCCATCTCTGGGTCTGCTCTCAATCCACTCAGCCACCTAGCTGCCCCAATGAATCCACATTCATTTCTTTAAACTATTCTCCTATCTAACTTGAATACGATTTTGTTTTTTCCCCAAAGAGCTTCTGGAGGACAAGGACTGCTTTTTCATTTTTCCATTTAGATCCCTAGCACCTAGTCCAATTCCTGGCACACAGCAGGTGCTTAATAAATGCTCATTGAATACCTAAATGAAGTTAAGAAAGGGGTCTCTCTCCCAGATATGGTGGTTGGCTTGGGGGAAGTGTATGAATGGTGGACCATATGTGGAGAGCACCCAGTGCAACCAGTTCATTTTGGCTGAAACCTAATGTGTCATACATCCTAGTCATTCATCAGTCTCTGATGGTGAGAGATCAGGATGGAAAGAGAGCTGAATACTGTGGAGTGGCAAGCTATAGAAAAGGGACTTAAAATATTTTTAAAAATTAGAGGGTTAAAGGAGAGCTATAAAGAGATATGCCAATGGAATAAAGTGCTTGACTTAGGCAACAGATTTTGTGACATCTATTTTGCCTGCTTAGAGGCTTTTAAAAATCTTCCTTTACTTTGAGATGATGTGGAAATGTTAATAAAATAAACTTTAGGTTGCACAGATAAGTGTCTCTGTCTCTCCATTAAAACTCCATAAAAATAAGCAATCCTCCATCTCCAGTTGGGTCCATGCCACCCAAGTGTTCCCAACTCCAGTCCATGGCTATGTAAATGACTCTCTGCTCTTCTCCTCTCCCCATTCTCTTTCTCATACTGCCAGTCTCTCAACACCACTCCATCCTTGTCCCTATGCCATCTGCTTCTGTACCCTCTCTGCCTCTGTACCCCCTGTGCCGTTTGTCTCTGAATTCTCTGTGCCTTATTAAAGTGTGATTAAAGAATTTTTAAAATCTTTTTTTATTAATCTATTTTTTTGCCTCATTTCCAAACATATCTTTCTCCTACCACCTACAGAGCTATCTTAATGACATTGATTTAAAAAGAAAAATAATAAAAGCAGTTTAACCACCATGAACTGCATCTAGCAGCTTATGCAACTTCCTATACCCAGAATTCCTCACCATCCTTCATCTCTTTACCTGGGGAGAGGGAGGTAAATATTCTCAATTCTAATCCAGGTCCAAGTAGTCATTCAAATTATACAGCATTCATTTTACCTTTCTATTCACATTGATGTAGGAATTATGAATATTATTTCCCTAGTTCTATTTACTTCACTCTATTGCATTTCATATATTTTCCTATGTTTCTCAGGATTCTTTTTATTCATTCTTTCTTACAACATAATAATATTCCATTATACTCATGTAGTAAATTTGTTTAGCTAGTTGCTTTGCTACCTAAAATATTTTAACTATTAATATTTTTGTGTATGTGGGTCCCTTCTTTGACCTCCTTGGGCAATAGGTCTAACAATGGGAATTATGGGTCAAGGGATATGGGCATTTTTGTCATTTTTTAAGCATAGTTCCAAATTGCTTTCTAGAATGCTTGAAGCAATCATTACTCCAACAATAATAAACCGGTGTGTCCGACTTTCTGCAGCAACTCCAGCATCAACTATTTCCATCTTTTGTCATCTTTGCCGTTTTGCTAGAGGCAAGGCAAAACTTCACAGTGTTTTGATTTGCATTTCTCTTATTATTAGTGTTTTGGTACTGTCTTTCATATTAACCACTAGGTTAATAATTTTTAGTTCTTCCTTTGATAATTCTTCCTATCCCTTGACCATTGGAATATGGCTTTTAGTTTCACAAATTAATTTTAATTTCCTATATATGTCAGATAAGTCTCTTACCAGACATTTAATATGAAGAGTTCCTCCCCAATTAATGGTTTTCCTTCTTATCCTAGCTGCAATGACTTCCTTTTTACTAAAGATGTTTGGTATCATGTCATCAAAATTATCTTTTTTATCATTGTGATCACCTCAGAAGATTTTTTTGCCTATTTCTGGGTTTCTGGATGTCTTCCAAATAATAATATCATTACATAAAAATCTTGATTTATAATGCTTGGGGATGTATTCTTGTTCATTTGATTATGTCTTTAACTGAAAGCTAAGCAGATATCCCTTCTTATTTTGGTTCATTGCTAGAAATCAATTCATAGTGATTTCTTCTTAATCTCTATCTTTGAAATTATTTTGCATTTACTTTTTGTTTTTTATTTAATTATTTGTAGTATACATATACACACACATATATATAAATATATGTATACATATACTTTTACAATAGTAGAATGTAGATTTCTCAAGTGAAGAAACTTTTATTTTTGTCTTTGACACACAGTACTTGGAGTGCTTTGCATATAGTAGGTCCTTAATTAATGCTTGTTAAATTAGGTTTCTAAAATGCATTAGTCTATTTTCTTTCCCTACTAAATACATCATATTCAAAATAATTTAACCTTTCTCTAATAATTAAGAATCTTACTGCAATGTCATTATTTGCAATATAAATATTCATTGTAAAGTAGCAGAGACTTAATTCCTTCCAATATCATTCTTCACAGTGACTGTTCTCACATTTTTTCTTTCTCCTTAAAGCTTAACCCTTATTGATAGCCTCTTCCTATACTGAAAAAAAAACCCAAACCAAAAAACTAGCTCTAATAGTGGTCTTCTCTCTCTTCCTCTACTCTTTAAAACTTCTCAGAATCATTACTTCTTTCCATTTCTCTCCTTTTGTTAGCCTTGGAGGACAAATAGTCCTTACTAAGAGTAATCTCTATACCTTTGTCATTAATTCCATTCCCTCTTGCTTCTTCTGGGATTTTTCTCCAAAAATGATTCCCTCTCTTTCAATCATTGGTACTTCCTTCTCCTTCCTTCCTCCCTCCCTCCTACAAATATATATAAGACTCTCTATTACAAAATAAAGTCTCCCTTTGACCTCTTTATTGAATTCAACTCACCATAGGTCAAATATAACTTCCTCTTATCACTCTTCCTCAAATACTCACTATGTAAAAGGGATTGGGCCACAGAACAACACAATTCCAGGGTGTGGAGCAGGATATTTTTGCTTCTACTTCCATATTTTGCTCGTCTTTCTATCTACTTCCACAAATCCACAAAGGCATTAATTTAGGCTGTAGAGTTCCAACACCCAGACCTGTGACTTTCTCCAACTAGCCATACCCTACCACTCAATGCTACTGTTCTCACTTGCTCTGACTTATGTCATTAGACCTTCCATCTATAACACTCATATTCCCATTCTCTCCATAATCAGTACCACATATCAAGGCGCCAAGCAATCAAGCTAATCAGTGACTGCAGAATCAAAACATCTTGAGCTCTCCACTGGCTCTAGGCTCAGATATAAACTTCTCTATTTTGCATTTAAAATCCGTCATAGTGTGGTTCCAATATGCCTTTCTTTCCATATATCTAGCCAAACTGGTTTGTTTCTCACACAAGAACTTCATTTCCAGGCTCTTTGTTTTGGCAGTCTTTCTCCATCCTCTATGCCTTGAATGTACTCCCTCTTCACCTCTACCTCTTAGACTACTTTATTTTCTTCATGGTTCAGTTCAAGCACTACCTCTTTCTGATCTCCTCAGGTCCTTCCCCAACACCTTTTATTATCCTTTATTTATTTTTTATATTTATGTTTATTTATGCATATGTTGTCACCCAATAGAATATAAGCTTCATGAGGGCAGGGGCTTCTTCATTTTTTTCTTCATATCCCTACTGCCCAACAGGGCCTGGCACTTATTAGGCATTTAATAAATGTTCATTAATTGATTTATTTTTATCTTTATTCATATGATTCAAGGAATAATTACTGGTTAAGGACAGTTGGAAGTTTTGGTTTATTTTTGTCTTCTGCATACATCTATCAGCTCTTTTAAAGTTCAGCCTCATAAACCTAACATGTTCCAAAGCAAGCTTATTATCATTTCTGAAAAAGTTATCCTTACTTTTGACTTCATTATTTTTGACAGTGGTATCACAATTCGCCCATTCTCCCTTGTTTGAAACTTTGATTTATCTCTCTCCCTTTTCTCTCATAGCCAATCAATTTCAATGTCCTGTCAATTCGATCTCTGTAATAGCTATAGCATTTGGTTCCATCTTCTCAGATGCCTGTACCCTAAGACAGAACCTCATTACATTAGGTATGAACTAGTGCAGTAACTTTCTAATTGATATTCCCAAATCTACTTTCTACCCCTTTCCCTCCACCCCAGGAATAATCCTACACTGCTCTGCCAGAAACATCTTCATGTCTAGATTTTTAATGGTTAAGGGTTTTGAAGGTATCAAAACCCTACAGTAGTTCCCTAACATCTACCAAGTATAACCTCTGAGTGCCTCTGGAACATAAAGAAATGTAAGCAGGAATTGAAATTTTATGGATCAGAACAGAACTTTTTGGACTGTGATCATGAGAATGAATGCTAGGATTCTGGAGGTAGGGCATTGAGCTGAGGTGGCTGGGGATGTATTCTGGACAGGAAGATTGATCATGATAAGAACAGTAAAATGGATTTGTAGAGGGGGAAGGGAGAGAGAGAAAGAAAGGGAGAGTCTCTAGCCAGCATTTTGTGATATAAGCATAGTAACAAGAGACCGGGGTATTTCAGGCAGCATCATCAGCAAGCTTCAACATTATTCTAAGTTGCTCATAATTCTTGATTTGCATAGAATCTTAAAAGCTCTCTCATTCCTAATACTAAATTTCAATTGGCCATAACTTTTTTTTGTGATATGTGTCAGTTCTTAATTGTAAATGGGAGGACTGTCAGAGAAAGAGCCAGTAAATGGACACAGAAATACAGAGACAGAAAGTATGAAACTTCTCTTTATGAATAGCAAAATGGGAAGAATTTTTTTCTCCCCTCCTTTCCCCCTTTCCCTTGACACAACTGGGGGGGGCTCCTTTTAAGGAAAAAAAAATTCCTTAAAATTATTTAGTTTTGATTTATTAATTTATTTTATAAACATCTTTTAAAAACAGAATTAAACTAGATCTAATTGTTTTTCTGTGCTCTCTTAATCTTGTAGAGGGGGAATGGGTACCAGATGAGTCTCACTATCTTTTCCATTGTTTCCCTTGATGACTAGGGAATAGTCTGTCCAGGGGGAAGAATAAAATGTGATTTGGAAAAAAGTTGATACACCCACTTTTCAAAAGTGGGGAACAGAAGGAGGAAGGAACTTTTTTTTAAATATCCTTCTTAAGCTTCTAAATTCTGGTAGATAGCATTATCAAGTGATTATACAAGTAAAAGTTCAAAATTTTTACTCTGATGTTTAAAGTTCTTTACAATCTAGTACCTCTCTTTCTTTCCAGCCTAACTTCCCACTTTTCCTTTGCAACTCCCTTACAAATATATTATGTATTATATTGCATTATAGTTGTCTATTTATTCCTCATAGCTCTTGGTAAACTATAAGGTCAATCAGAACAGTGAGCCTGTCTTATATAAAATGTTCCAGTACGTGGCAGATATTTAATAAATGTTTGTTATATTGAATTTGTTAGAGATAAAAGGAGTAGTTTAGGTTAAAGGTGTACTGATTCTAAGACATACTCTGTTAATTTAAATTTGAATTTGATTCTTAGCCATGGATTTTAGTTTGATATATTATGATTTTCGTAGTGTGGAAAAAGTATGAGACCTGTAATTAGGGATATGTTGGGTTCAAATCCTGACATTTCCATTCACTAAGGAAGTGACCTTGGGCAAGTCACCTAATAACCTCTCTATCCTTTGATTTCTTCACTTGGAAAATGGAAATATTAGTACTTGTAGAACCTACTCTATAGATGTTTAGACAAGACTTTGCCCAAATTAAAGAGGTGCATAAATATAGTTTCTCATTATTTGTTTTAAAAGTAGAGTACTAAGAGGAGAGAGAAGTTCTAGCTAAAGCTTCCCTGACTCTGGTTCTTGTTGGCTCATTTAAATATCATTTAATGACTCTGTATAACACTATAAACATACCTATAAGACATACTCCTTGCTCTCCAGGATCTTAAAATCTAATCAAGCCGATAAGAAAGATAACATAACAGTAAGTCAGGCTCTAAGGCAGTATACTGGAAGCATATTAAAAAAACTTTTTTAGTAGAATATAAAGTATTAATAATTAGTTTCTTTGGCTAAATCCCTTTTCAGGGCTTTCCCTTTAGGAAAATGGGAAGGCTGCACTCCTGACTCCCCAGACTATCTCAACCATACTAAAGAAAACTCTTTAACATGGAAGTTCACTCACTTCTGGATCTCTCACATTGGAAGTATTCTCTGCCCCTTTAGCCCCTCCTTCTGATTGGCTGGTTCCTCTCAGCATCCCCATTTGAAAGGATTTTCTCAGGCCAGTCAAGTCTCCATTTCTTACCAGCCTGTGCTCCTAACTTTGACTTTTCCCACCATGCTCCTATGCTGGTACCTTCATCTCCATCCCTACTACCCTTTTGGCTTTCTTTTATATAATAGTTTTCCCCCACTCAACTAGAAGCTTCTTAAAGGTCCCTCTCTTTCTGCTTATATCTGTATTTCTAGAACTTAGCATACTGCCTGGCACATAATAATCCTTGATAAATGCTTGTTTACTTGAACAAAAATTAAGGCATTTCTTAAGGAAATGGATGAAGGATGATGACCAAACTTAGGCAGTTCTAGATAAAATAATTGTCTCCCCACCACTGGAAAGATGCCAAGACTCATCCTTCTCAATTGAGAAATGACACTGATATTGATTTCAGGAAAAAGTCTCATAGATTCCATGAGAAGAATGATCCAGGAAGAAATGGGTTAGTGAATTTATCAACAACATCTGGAATATGAACCCTTTAACTATATTTTAACATATTGTGATTTTTATTTCTTTGTTTATGTTTCCTACAAATGTTACCTCAAACCATCTTGGGGTAGAGAGTCATGTTGGAGGACATAGAGGAACTATGCTCGTTTGGACATTTCTCTCTAAGCCTGAAAAGTCTTGGATATTGTAATAAGGATATAAGTAATAAGAAATAAGTCAAGATAGATAAGTGTAAAATTTAGAAAAGTATATTAAATTGTTTTTGGTAGACTAGTACCTAAAACACAGATTATAATAGTGTATTTTTTCTTTTACAACATGATTTACACAAAAATGAATGACAAAGATGAAAAGTGCTAAGGAATTTCACAGAAAGGGACAACTTCATAAGGACAACTTGAGTTGGTACTGTAAAGGAATCATAGAATTTGGAGGAGGATACAAGGAAGGCAACTAAAGGCATGGGAGACACAATGATGAAAGATTTGGAATAAAGAATCATCATGTGTTTTAGATAACCCATTTTAGTTTGGGAAAAAATGAGGAAAACAAAATGCACTAAGCCCAGTGTTAATTTAAGACCTAAGGTTAGAGGTGGAGAAGAAAAGCTAATCTCTAAGAGTGTTCAGTAAATTTGCTATTTCTAGCTTTTAAATTGTTTCAGATATACCATGCTAAAAACTTGCTTATTCAGCCAATAGTTTATAATGTTCCTATAAATATTGCTTCTCACAATAATCCTATAATTAAACCTTTCAAAAAACAGAGTCTGGACCAATCAGTTCTTTCTCTGATCATTAATGTGGGGTTTTATATTGAACTATGATTGTCTTTTTCAAAGGCAAACTGCAGCAAATCAATCTATCAATCCAAGTTAAAGTCGAAACCACTGATTTAGCATAGGCTACAAGAGTCTTAAGAGATTTCTTGATTTTTAAAAATGTTCTTAAAATAGAGTAAAATGAATTTTAAGTGGCAGGGCATTAAAAAAAGAATCTTATACTTCTTTTCTAGAGCCACATTATGTTTTTAAATGTTATCTACTGTATGTGTCTCTCAAAAAAGCTAGTTAAGGGTAAATCATGTTATCAGCTGCCCTACGGGAGTGAAAACAAAATCAGATAGTTTTCATCTTTGCAGATGCCTTAACAAAATCACCAGACTCTTGGCTTAATGCACTCTGTAATCTGAACCCTTAGACATACTGGTGCCCTTTAAGGGTTGGAAAGGGGGGAAGGGAGGAAGAATATCTTAGAGGTCTGATTTTAAGATCCTGATTTGTGAAATCTTTGGAACAGCCATTTCCAGGGCTTTGAATTTGTACTCCTTTCCCCACAGTAAAACAACAAGGATAAGGGATACAAATTGTCTGAATTTACAGTCCATTGACTGTATCTTACATTTCATTCCTACACACATTCTCTTTGATCCAGTGACACTGACCTCTAGGATGTTCAAAGAGCAAGACACTCTCCATCTCTCGGCTCAGGGCATTTTCTCTTGCTGTCACCTACTGATAAATTGGTTTCCTCAACTAAAATCCTATCTTTTATGGAAGTCTTCTCTGTTAATTATTTCCTATTTATACCTTGTGTTGTATATACTTGTATATATTTCATCTCCCCCATTAAATTCTGAGATCCTTGAGGACAGGAACTTTTGCTTCTTTTTTTATGCCAAGAGCTTAGACAGTGACTGACATAGTAGGAAGTAGGCATTTAATAAATGTTGATTAATTGAATTTGGCCCACTTGGATTCTTTCAAACCAGAGGTTCTTAACCTAAGACACATGAACTTTAAACAGTAAACATACTTTACTAATATATATAATATATATATATGCAATGTATTTCATTATAACTGGATTCTTCTGTAATCCTACATACTTTCTGTTATGTATTCAAAACCTTTATTTGTGAAGGGGTCCATAGGTGTCACCAAACTCCAAAAGGGAACCATGACACAAAAAAGGTCAAGAGCCCCTGCACTAAATGAAGACTAGGGAATGTTGTATATTTGAATCATTCTATTGCCCCCATGAAAGTTCTATAATATAATAAAAAGAACTAAGCTTATTATTTATGCCTTAAGCCTTCTAAATCACATAATTCTAAAAAGTCATTTAAATTTTCTTTTTTACATCAGATCAAAGATTCCCCCAAATCAGAGAGCAAAATAACTTCTAGTTCTCTGGAAGTACAGGTTTTGCCCATGAAAAACAAAAACATAAAAAAAACCCCTTTCTTCGCATAGTTTTATTCAGGGTCTATTCAAGTTGTGATTATTACTCAAAATGCTGAAAAATTAACAACCATATGCTGAATGACAAATTCTGTTCCTGAACCATTTCTAAGTAATATTTGAGTTTCTGACAAATTCTGGTATTCAGTGGATGCCAAACATTGTCTTCTAATTTAAAAGTCTCAGTACACTCCCCTCTTTGGAACAGAACAATATGCAACAAAAGCCAACTTTCCCTTTCCTCCTTCTGTCTACACAGTCTCTCTCTCTCTCTCTCTCTCTCTCTCTCTCTCTCTCTCTCTCTCTCTCTCTCTCTCTCTTTCACACACACACACACACACACACACACACACACACTCACAATAATGTGAGCATAAAGTTGAGAGGACTTTTGTCAGCTGTACTCATCCTAGGACACAGTCATGGGTCACAGAACATGGTCACAGAACCAGCTACACACTGCCATTTACTTTCTATAAATGCCTCATCTAGGCTTTGCCTGTGTCCTTATTGCAGCAGGATACCATCATGTTTTGACAACTTTCTAGCCTATTGATGTTATCTGTTAATTTGAGAGATAGTTGGCAAGGAAGCTATTTACCCTGTATTGGGGGAAAAAATCATTAGCTAGACATTTACACAGTATAGAAGAAGAGTTCTGAAGGCACTAACCTTCACCATTAGAAGGTCTTAGATGGGGCTATTGTGTCAACAACACCTATTTCATCTCTTCCCAAGCTAAGTGGGGCTGTATTATCTTTGATAGAATTAAAGGACAGGACAATAGAAAAACAATGTAGTATTTCATGAATCCCAGAACCACCTGGCTTATTGATTTCTTTGAAAGCATATATATATATATATATATATACACACATACATAATAGTAATATAATACATATTGTTATAAATATGTAATAAATTATAATAAATATGCTTATTCAAGAGAAACAAATTCTCACATTAGCTATGTCCAAAAATCTATCTCATTCTTTTTTTCTCCCTCTCCCCTCCCCAAGAAGGTAGGTAATATTATATAAGTGGTAGAGATATTGTCATATAATGCATACTTCTTTGTTCTTCATGCTGTGAAATAAAAGACATATTGCTTACACCAGAGAAAAATTCATGGCAGAAATAAAGTGAAGAATAGCTATTTCAATCTGTATTTGGATTCTGTCTGTTTCTTCTTTGGTGGT
>NC_058132.1:591176269-591251790 GCF_016433145.1 Gracilinanus agilis | reverse complement strand
GAGGGAGATAATTTGAATCTCAAAATTAAAACAAATGTTAAAAACTTTCACACTAAAAAATGGGATGATTTGTTAGCAGAACTCTGGTAATTCTCTTATACTTCTATTAAAATCCTTTTGGCCTAGATCAAGAACCTACTTTACTGTGACAATGGAGAATTTATGATTAAAAAAAAAAAAGCAAAACCAAACAACAAACTGTAGCCAGGAATTTTCCAGCTCTCTCTCTCTCTCTCTCTCTCTCTCTCTCTCTCTCTCTCTCTCTTTCTCTAACTTGTCTCTTTCTATGTCTCTTTGTCTCTCTGCCACTCTCTCCCCACTCCTCTCTTTCCTTTCTTCTTTCCTTCTTTCTTCATAATAATAGGCATAAGATGGTAAACATAATAGAACTATTTCCCGGTCTGAACCAAGATCTCCATTCTAGAAATCCCTAGACAAACTTGCCTCAACTGGAGGGCTGCTGAAGGCCAATTTTCCTTTTTGTTCCTCCCTATCCACAATGGCTTTGGCATAAAATTACACTAATAGTAGATTAAAATAAAATTTAAAAACCACAGCCACCACACCTTTTTTCATAGCATCAAAGAAGAGCAAGACTGAGGACTATGAGTAGGGTGGAGACAAGGGACTGAGAAACGTTCAAGTTTAAACTTTAGGAAAGGCCACACCTAAATTGTGCAGTCTGATGTTTCTGAAAAGTTACATGGAAAAAGAATCCACAGTAACTACTTCCTCAGTAACTAATTCCAATGGTCAACAATCCCTACAGTCAGGAAATTCTTCCGAAGCATTTAATTAAATTCCTCATGCTGTAGCCTATAAAAAAAGTAAATCTATATAAGGGAAAGTAGCATTTCTATCCATTTTATTAGAAGCTATATTTCTTGGGGTCTCTGAAATATGTAAAAGAAATCACAAGGAACGTGAATTCAGCTATTTTTCATAAGCCTGCATTCTGGCAGTTGCAATGTAATGAACGATAAGACTGAGGTCCTGTGGTTGTTGAACCTTGGCTTAGGGTCTGGAACTTTAGTTGGCAATATGAGAAACTGGATTTATTAGTTTACTCAGGGGTGATCAGCTCTGGAGAACTACTTCATGCTGACCTAACTCAGAAGAAACTGAATTGATAGTCAGAATGCCATTTTAGCAATATGCAGGGGAAGATGTACCTGTCCAATGACCAGAATAATCATGTCTCCTATTAGGGGCCAACCCCCTACACTGTAGTAAGATGTATAAGAATTTAGTAACACCTCATTTATCTAGAAGTCACTTAGCTAATAATCTGACTAAATGGAACAGTTGTAAAAAAAAAAGGAGGGATAAGATTCAAACTCAGATCTTCTGATATTTAGTATACTCTAAATGGTTAAGTGTATATTTATTATCAGAAGATCTGGGTCTGAATCTTACCCACCACCACCATCCCTTATGGATTTTTGTTGTTGTTGTATACCTCAGTTTCCTTTTCTGTAAAATGTGTTGTAGAAGGAAGTGGCAAACCACTCCAGTATCTTTGCCAAAAAAAAAAACCAAATGAAGTTATGAAGAGTGGAACATGACTGAAAAACAACAAATGGGTAAGGAATTATGTAAGATTTCATAGATTTTAGACCTGAAAGGTAGCTTTTATGTTGTCTGTTCAACAGTCTTTTTTTTTTTTTAACTTACCTTTGGTAAGTTTAAAAGGCAGAAGAATAGTAAGAGGTAGGGAATGGGGGTTAAATGACTTGCCCAGGATCACCTAGGACATGTCTGAGTTCATATTTGAACCTAGAACCTCCCCATCTTCAGCCCTGGAGCTCTAGCCACTGAGCCACCTAGCTGCCCCTCAACAATCTACAATTAAAAGCAAATAAATGGAGGGACCTAGAGGCTAAGTAACTTGGGTAGAGTTGCATGGCTAGATAGTAAGTAGCATTAGAGAAACTAGTAGTCAGTCCTGATTTCATTCCAGTGTTCTTTATACTGCATTACACTGTATATTCATAGTGAAAATAAATACAAATGTTTCAGCATTTAAAGGAGAAACCTCCTATTATCTGGAAAATCCAGTCATATGGAATCTCATTTCTGGATGATTCCTGATAAATGAGACATTATTGCTACAGAACTAGAGAACCCGAGGGCTTGCAGGGACCTCAGAGATCCCCTAGTCCACCAGCCTCCTTTTCCATGGCTAATTTGTGGCAGAACTGGGACCAGAACCCCGAGTTTCTTGGCTCTGAGGCCAGTGCAATTTCCATTACACCACAGCTGTCTAATCGGAAGGTTGATTGGTGGGCACAGAGAGGGAGCAAAGGGAATTGAATAATCTGGTGCTGTATTTCACACAGGCTGTGAGAGAGGCTGCAGAGTTGTCCCTGTGCCCCTGGAATACACTTTCCTAGCGACAAGGATATTCATATCCTCTTGGGTCTAGACACAACACTGTATCTCTCTTTTCTGTAGCCGTGCTGGATAAACTCTGACAAATTCTTACAATATGACTCCTTTTTCAATGTTCCTTATCGCTCTCTTAAACCTTGCAGTATAATGGAAAGCCCTGGCTTTGAGTGATGATTTGGACACAAATTACAGGACATAACTTCTCTGGGCCTCAGTTTCTTCATCTTCAGAAGCAGCATGTCACATTAGATAAAATCTTAAACTCAGAACCAAGGAGCCTTGGGTTCTAGCTGTGGGACCATGTCAATGGACATCTCTGATCCTTGGTTTCCTTCTTTGTAAAATGGGCATCATGATATCAGTAGTACAGCAAAGCTCAAATGAAATAATCCATGTAAAACACTTTTCCCCATCTGTAAAATGAAACATTAGACTAACTTATGTCTAAGGCTGTTCTGTCTCTAAATTCTAGGAACCCATTAAAAAATCTATGATAAGGGGGCAGCTGGGTAGCTCAGTGGATTGAGAGTTAGGCCTAGAGACGGGAGGTCCTAGGTTCAAACCTGGCCTCAGCCACTTCCCAGCTGTGTGACCCTGGGCAAGTCGCTTGACCCCCATTGCCCACCCTTACCAATCTTCCACCTATGAGACAATACACCGAAGTACAAGGGTTTAAAAAAAATCTATGATACAATGCCACTTTAAGATTTCCACGTTTTTTCTTTAGCTTATATTTGGGGTAGCAGTGTCCCACTCCCATGGAGAATGGAATCTTACTGTTGTGGAAGCTTTCTCAAAGCACACCATAGAAGGGCTACTTCTTGAAAGGATTATTCTAGAATATACATGTTAGATGTACCAATTCTTGGTAGCCTCAGAAAGTGGAGTTTGCTTGTTTTGAGCCCTGTAATTTGGGACATACTTTTCTGCTCTGGGCAGAGGCAGCATGGTGCAGTCAAAGGAGTGTGGACTTTTCCCCATGTGACCTCAGACAATTCATCACATCCCCTTAGGTCTCAGTTTATTCATCTGTAAATGAATGTGTTGGGATGAGATGAGATGATTGTTAATGCCCCTTGCAGCTTGAAAGTTTATAATTTTAAAATCTCCCTAAAATGAACTGATAAAATCAAATTTCTGAAATTGCCAAGCTAAGGATATTAGGCCAAGGATCAGCTGACTTGTGAGATTCACTTAACATTGTCTTACCATACATTGTTTAGCCGTTTTTCAGTTGTTTCTGACTTGTGATCCCATTTCTGGGGTTTTCTTCAATCTCCTCCCAGGGGGATGAAAAGGAAGGGCAGGGAGAGAGGTTGTCACACAGTGGTTTGCATGGTGAGCTTTTCTAACAGTCACAACCCAAATCAAGTTTGGCAATTTTTTTTCCTTTAAATTTTTTTTTTTAACAGATGAGGAAACCAAGGCAAATAGGGTTAGGTGACTTGCTCAAGGTCACACAGAGGATGTTTGAGTCTGAATTTGAACTCAGTTTTTTCTGATTCAAAGCCAAGCACTTTTATTTGCTGTGCTACCTAGCTGTCCCCTTATCATGCATTATGTTATTTCAAGTGATAAAATGTAAAAAAAAAACTTTGTAAGTTTTAAAGTGCTATATAAATATGCTATTAATATTATCATTATTCACACATTATATTGGCACAAGTATTCTGTTATTTTTTTTTATTAACAATACTAATAGCTTCTTGGAATAACTATTTGAGGTCAATTGGAAAAAATCAGAAATTCCTTTGAAATCATAATGACTAATTGCAGAAAATATGAAATTGTTTGCCTGCTTGAAAAAAAACACAAAAAAACAAATGAACAACCCCACCCTCCTCCATGTGTCTGTATTTTGTAGTACATTAGAAGACAGTCACTCATATACTCAATAACTTTTAAATCAAATCTCTTTTCTATTTCATATAAAGTACCAGGTCCAAGGTTAGAGCTGGACTTAATTTCTCCATGTGCAGGTTAAGTAATGCAAAATACTCACAGAATGTCCAGAGGCTAAGGAGCAGGGCTTGTGACTCTATCCACGTCAGTACAAGGTGAGGGTAATTTTTAAGAGCCTTTTAAAGAGGGTTCATTGGTACATGTGGTGAGGAAGCAAAAAGGAAATGTTTTAAGGATGAATGGCTAAAATCCTGTTTTGAAGGACAAGCTGCCCAAGAGACCATCTTGGAAAGAAGGAGTGTGAAAGCATAAATATTATCCTTTTAGCCCACGGGAGTGAGTGTTTATTTGACTGCTGTGGTTAAAAACGTTAGCATTTAAATGGTTGAATTTAGTTTTGAATAACTTATTTAGAAGAAAGAGTAAGTCTCACTTTAGTTGCTATTTGCCAAGAGAGAGTTCTGCAAGGCTGAATTCATTAGGCAAAATACCCCTGGACAGACATTATAAAAGTTGTCCTTTTTTCACAAAAATTCCAATAATGAATTAAAAATTGAATTTGATTCAACGAAATGAATTCCTCTTATGTGCAAGACACTGTACTAAGCAGTCCTGTCCCCAGGGAGTATACATTCCAGTAGAATAATTGAATACAAAGAATTGGAATTTGGAAAGACACCCTACCTATCCCGGAAGAAGACAGACTCAACCCACAATTTCTTATGTCTTAATTTCTGCACCTTTTTTGACTATCTGTTTATGATTTCTTAAATATCACATCAAAATGCCATATTCCTGGAGACATTCATAGAAAATTACCCATTCTAATCAAGTATCTCTAACTTGTGACTCAGTAATCTAAGTATCCTTCTGTCCATTAATCCCTTACTTTAATATATTTCCCAGCAT
The DNA here is from genome assembly GCF_016433145.1 of Gracilinanus agilis. Lineage (NCBI taxonomy): Eukaryota > Metazoa > Chordata > Mammalia > Didelphimorphia > Didelphidae > Gracilinanus > Gracilinanus agilis. The sequence goes on along the minus strand of NC_058132.1, from coordinate 591,246,588 downwards.
TCTTCCACAACTTGATAAGGGGAAAGAAAGAAACCAGCATTTATTATGGGTTTACAATGTGCCTTGTACTATGTTAAGTGCTGGGGAAACTAATTCAAACAATGAGAAAGTCCTTGCTCTCAAGGACCTTACATTCTAATGGAGGAAGACAATTTACTAAAGGGAGCTGAAAATGGCAATGGTGGAAATTGGGGAGTACAGGGAAAATAAGCAACAGATCTGGAATTGGAATGAAGGCAACCACATTGGGACCTTTTACAAAATGGAGATTCCAGAAAGAAATGACTAATGGGAGGAGGGGAAGATGCCTTGTGAAGGGATAATCCATGGGCCAGAGTGGTAGGCTGTTCTAGGTTGAGGGAGGCCTTGAGCCAGCCAAGGGAGGGAGACATGGTTTTGAGGTTCAGAGGATGTCAGGAAGAGATCCTGGAAAGGGATCCTTGTCGATCATGGATGAATGAGAAGGAATTGAGAAAAAATAGTATTAGTGCTTAATGGATTGTAAAATTATAAATTTAGAGCTTTGAAGGGACCATTTAACAGACAAGGAGACTGAGGCCCAAAACTGTTAATTGATTGCTTAAGTGAATACAGATAGCAAGGGAAAGAGGCAGGATATGATGAATGAGAAAGAATTGAAAAAAAGAAAAATAAAGACATGGTAACTTTAAGGACATTAATAATAATGTCTTAAATGGAAGAGCATCCATTTTAAATGAAGTTATCCTGCATTTAATAGACATATTAAAAAAGAAATAGATGTATATTTTTGCTAACACTTTCATATATATTGGTTTGAGAATCATTTAGGCCTAATAGCCAGTGTCCTAAATTTGGTGTCATCAAGATCTACATTCAAATCCCACAGCTATTACTGACTAACCTAGAGACCATGGACTAGTCACTTACTAAGTCTCAGGATTTTTATCTGTCTAATATGAGAAATGAAAGCCATTGTACAGGCTTACCATAAGGTTCAAATGAGATGAAGTACATAAAGTATTTTGTAGAATTTGAAGAGCTAATATTGAATATTATGTGATCTTCAAAAAAAAAAAACAACCAAAAAGCAAACTATTACTAAATTGATTGCTATCTGACCAGTTCTTAAAGATATCCAGGAACAAGGATTATACAATTTCCTTTCAAACATGGCCCATGATGCCTGATGTACAGAATCTTTTTTTTCCCCTTGTGATCAACCTAAATACATTTTATATTCAGCCTGAACTTAAATGGCCATTTTTGACATTCTAATTCCACTCTGTTTCCAAGCGGTAATGAAGAAAAGTTTGTTTACTATGGTCTGCCATAGGGATGCTACTGCTTCTAAATGATCCCTTCAAAGAGACAGTGGTAAAGCAATGAGCAAGAAGGCAGGAGAGCTAGATGTAAGTAGCAGCTCTGTCTGCTACTAGACAGTTGGCCATATGAACTTCAAGTTCTCCACCTCAGTTTTTTGCAATTCATGGATCCCTTTTTTGTTTTTTAAACACACACACACACACACACACACACACACACACACACAGACTCTTGCAGGACATCAGTTGCTGCCTAATGCAAGATCAAGATCAATATGTGTGGTATACATATGGGGTCTCATATCCATGTAATTTTAAGACCCCTCAGAAGTGCTCAGGATACAGGTTAGGGGATCTACAGATGAGATGATCTCTAAAACTCCTTCTAGCTAAAAATCTATGAATCTATGACTGTTCGGGGTACGATACTATGCTTACATATAGGGGAATGCCCATCAATAATCAGCAAATTATGCTGGTGTTGACACTTTCAACCTAATGGTTTGTTTATTTAACTGATACCTTCACCATGGGCTGTTGGCACACATTTGTTTAGCCCAGCCAAGTGATATGTTCTGTTTGCATTTACTCTTTTTCTTCCTAGGAAAATTACTATAAGATTGTAAGCTTCTTAAAGACAAGGCTGTATCTATCCTAAGCTTCACTGATATCCCTCAAAACATGTCAAATGATGCTAGGCACATAGTAGCCAATCATTATTGCTGATTGACTTCGGAGACAGGCATTATTATGTAGTAGGGAGACTATCAGATTGAAGTCAGAAGGACCTGTGTTAGAATCCTCATTCTGCTCTTTCTCTCCTTCCCTCCCTCCCTCCCTGCTTCCTTCCTTCCCTTACATTCTTAATAGCAACTCTTAAGACAGAAAGGCAAGGGCTAGGCAAATGGGATTAAGGAACTTGCCCAGGGTCACACAGCTAGGAAGTGCCAGACGCCCTATTTGAACCCAGGTCCTCTCAACTGGCACTCTATCCACTGTGCTACTTAGCTGCTCCAACTCTGCTATTTCTTCTCATATAACTTCAGCCAAGCCACAACCATTTCTGAGCCTCGACTTCCTTATATATAATACAAAGATAATATTATTGTTGTTGCCTATCCATAAAGATTGCTTAGGAAGATCAAATGAGATAGTGTAATTAAAAATCACTTTGCAAACTGAAAAACTCTATGTATATATAAATTATTATTATACTTCACACACTACTTTCATGGACATTATTAAATAAACAATTAAATTGTAAATAAAAGTGATTGAATGCTGATTGCTTATTTTCCTGCATAAAAATGCCTATGTGTAAAGGAAATATGTCTGTCTTTTTTTTCCTTGAAGATAACATTAATAATTAGAAAAGTCTTTAACTACTTATTCTTAAAACATACTATTTGAATTTTTATTTGATTTAGACTTTCAAATTCATGATCCCTGGACCAACAGACAGATTGTGGCAATGAGCTTTATTTTAACCTTCTTGAATCCTGTTAAGATCCTCCCATAGTATGCATGCTTGCCCTATCAAAGGGCAGGACTGAGATGTGAGAGCAAAATGGATTTCCAAAACTTTCCTTTCTAAAAGGAAAGAGGGGTACAAATTTATATTAAATTCATACAAGCCCACAAGGAATATTCATTAGTTGGCCAATGAAACTAAATGTCCACTTAAATACATCTTGTTCTTTATTCAATTCAACTCAATAAATGGTATTTAGTGCTTCTTCTGTGCAAGGCTCCTGGCTTGGACCTGGAGATACAAAGTAAAAAATGAAATAATCCTTGCCCTCAAGGAGCTTACACTCTCTGGAGCAAATAAAGAAATATGTCCACGGATAAGCAAATTAAAATTATATGTAATTTTAAATTTTATATGTAATTTCAAAGCATAACTAGGGAACTGAGGAAAGGCTTCATATAGGAGGTAGAAACTATGCTGTGCTTTGAAGAAAGTTAGGAAGAACTAAGGAGGGAGTGCATTTTGGGAAGGGAAGGGACTGTTCTAAAGCATTAGGGAGGGAGGTGTAATATCACAGAGAGGGGTACAGTTAGTAAGCTGGTTTGACTTGACTAGGATATGCTAACAGATAGAATATGAACAAAAACTAGAGAGATAAGTGGGAGCTAGCTCATGGAGACCTTTAAACACCAGATTAAGGATGCTGAACTTGATTCACATGCTTTCATTAAAATCACATTATACTAGTATTTTACAAAAAGCACAGTAACTTTTCATTTCCAGGTTTGGTTCAAGGTGTTTCTAACTTAAAACTAGGAAATCTTAGCTGATCTGGAGTCTGATTATAGATGGAATTCCTGTCTCTGCTCATGACTGCTAAAATCCACTATAGAATCTGAGCTAATGGTTCCTTGCTTTGAACTTCAGAGAACTGGGTACAAGTTTTCTATATAATAGCTTACTTTTGAAATTTGTAGAACATCAGAGTCTACTTTTATCAATCATTCAAGGTCAGATGCAAGCCATAGATGCAAAGCCATCTTTTTGACTTGGTCTTCTGGGTAGATCAAACTTCAACTAACTAATCATTTTAAAGTATTCCCTCCTCCCCCCAACTCTGTATTTTTAAAGAAGTTAATATTTGACTACTTTAGCAGGCTATTGCAAATTGAATGAAGCAATTATGTTAAGTAGCAATTCACTTTTTAGTAGGAAAAAATAATTTTTTATTACTATACGAAGACGGCCTGGCTCTATCCAACTGGTAATATGAGAATAACCAGATCTCATAGTGCTTGTGTTAAGTGATTTGATTATGTAGTATTTTAATGCGAAAGTGGTTTATGCTATATTTCCAGGTGATCCAGGTGAATATAAGTTCCCTGAGGGTGAAAATTGCTTCATTGTTGTTGTTGTGTACCAAGGTCTAACATAGTGCTTAACACATAGTAGGTGCCTAATAAAAGTCTTTTAATTGCTTGATTGTTTAGACATCCTTATGACACAGTTTAATAGTAGCATAGTATTTTTATACTTGAATCACTATACAAAACAGTATAACTAGGTTTCTTTCAATGGATAGTATATATACTATAGGAAGAGTAGCTTGAGCTATGATTTGTAATTTGTTCTATTTTGTAATGCTCATTTCTGATTAGTATTTATTTCTAGAGGGACAGAGATGCTCCCCTTGGTGGACAAAAAGGATGTTGCAGCTTTGATAAAGTACTTCCTACTTGGGAAAATTGTGGTATATGTATATAGGAGCGCTGTCTGAATTGCTCTTTCATACTCACAGAATCACACACTAAATACAGCTTTCACTAGAAAACATCAATTCTGAGAAAACCAAAACTGAAGAAATTATCTTGGAGAATTTTGCATCACAACAACTCTAAGGGCTGCTTGTCAAACAACCATTGGTGGGTTCTCAGGACTCTTCTCTAGATTCCAACACATATTTAAAAGTAAAAACTAAAACACTTCTAAACTTATAACATGGCAAAGAGGTATACAAATTTCAATTAAAAATGTCTACTAAGGATCCAAGTTGAGTGACAGAATGTAAATATTTTTTAAAAGATCCCCAATTAGAGAACAAATAGAACCCACATTAATTCATTGTAATTTATACTTCACTTGTCACCTTTCACAGCTGTGAGACCACCAGCAAAACCCCCATATCTTTAGGAACTGACAAGAATCTAGAGGAGGAAAAACAAACAAACTTCTAAAGGAGTAAAATTTACCAGGAAATATACAATTGAGAATTGTTTTCAAAAGGATTTTTGCAGAAACCAGGCATGTTGACCAGAGTGGACTTAGGATTCTACTGAATAATTCTTAAGTAGGGTAAATTATTCAATGAGGATTAGATGTGCCACCCATATTCTATGAAGTAAGTGTCCAGGAAACACTTTCCTATACATATATCATTAAAACAGCTAGCTTTTGACATCCTCTGAGACAGGACTTTCTCTTGAAGAAATGTTTCCTCCCTCTTTCTGAGTATATGCAACCTGCGACTGCATTGGGAATTTCATATGTGTAAAGGTATCCTTGTCCAAGACAGAGAAAGATGAGCTTCTGCTGAATGGAAGCATCAAATTAGACTCAGTACTGTGGCCTTTTTCGTGGACACCATTGTGTTGGCTTGTATGATTTGGGGCAGCATTGTTTGTTGCCTTTTTTTAAAATGGAACTGTGGCACTGGGTGGGGAAAGGGCCACCCAGAGAAGAAAAGCTGCACAAACCAGTAGAGTTAAAATTAAGCAAGCCTGGGGGTAAGGGGGGTGGGGTGGGAATTCAGTCCATCAAACATTTATTCAGTCTTCTACTAGGAAAAATACAGTGCTTGCTACTACCCTAGCCTAGGTCTGTACCCCCAAATCTAGATGGGGGATTAGAAAATACTCCTTTTTATTCATAGAGTATAACAACTCTTATTATATAGTACTATAAGAATTTACAAAGTAACTTTTGCCACATCTCTGCTAGGCAGGTAGGATCTTGTTTTTATTTTTGGGATGGACCAAAGTATATGTTACATTTATAACTGACTTGGGGGATACAAAAAACCTAGGAGAGATTTCTGCCTTACAGGAGGTTACAAATGGGGAAGATGTTCCCCATCTTTTCTCAGCCTCTTCATTTCTCCTCATCCCCACCCCCACTCTGTTAAACTTTAAGAAATTCTTTGCTGAATAATACTATATCTTTGAATGTGAAAGACTAATCAAATCAATAAATAAGCATTTATTATATTCCTATTATGTGGCAGGTACTAGGTAGGGCATTGGGGATGCAAAAAAAAAAGTAAAACAGTCCTCACTCTATAGGATCTTACATTTTTTCATAAATACTAAGCATTAATAACAATAGCTAAGAGTGAATAATGGCTAGCATTTATATAGTTTTAAAGAGTTGCAAAGCACTTAAAAATACTCTTATTTTATCCACACAATAACCCTGGAAGAAAGGCGTTTATTTTACAGACCAGGAAACTGAGGCAGACAGAGGTTAAGTAACTTGTCCAAGGATCACAGAGTTAGTTTGAGGTGGGTTTTAAACTCAATTCTTCCTGACTCGCCGTCCAATGCATTATTCACTCAGCTGTCCCTGAAGCTTAGAGTCTATAGGGAGAGGCATGTATGTAAATAAATATATATTATATACAAAATACCTATATGTATGTACTTATGCATTTACAGACACATATAATACAGGTATTACAAAACATGAATAGGTATACATAGAAAAAGAAAGGAAGGAAGGAAGGAAGGAAGGAAGGAAGGAAGGAAGGAAGGAAGGAAGGAAGGAAGGAAGGAAGGAAAAGAAAGTTTTTTTAGCTCAGCTAGGGGTGGGGTAATCAGACTTCATGTAGAACTTAGCACTTGAGCTCTATGTGGGAGAAACCAGGTTTTCCTACTGGGAGGGGTGAGAAGGCAGTGCAGTCCGCTCATTGGAAATAGTCAATACAATGGCTCAGAGAAGGGAAATGGGGCATCCTGTGTGTGAAATTATGAAAATAACACTAGGGGGTCACACCTAAGGAGAGGTATTGTATAGAGACTTTATTTGTTCGTCTACTTTGCAGCTTTCAGGAGTCTTTCTAACCAAGTGGGTCAAGGAAAGTGTCCTCTGACTACTACTCCCCTCTTTGATGATACCCCTCTGCTGTAGGATGGACACTTGACTGAATCTTCAGAGAGCTCGGGCATCTTTTACCTTACTTCTCCTTAAGCAAAGTTATGGGAGGCTAAGTAGACAAAAGAAAAAAAAGAAAAGAAAAGCCCACGTTTGGCCAAGAGGGGAAGAGGAAAGGGAAGATAACCTCAGATCTTTGAAAGCAAACTACCAGCTTAATTCTCACTGCCTCCCTCCTCCCAGATTACCTTTTAAGAACCTGGATCATGAATACTATAGGTTTCAGAGCCATCCTATAACGTGGTAGGGCTAGCTTTGATGCAGAGGCTGTTAGATCTGACCTCCCTTAGCCAAATTCCTTGGTTCACCCATTCCACCCCACCCTTGCGGGTCTGGCTAGGGACTTGGGGTATGTGTGTTGGAGGGTGGTATATGAGTACTCTGGCCCTTTCTCTCCTTCTGCCAACTACGTACCCTGCTTCCCTGGGCTCCTTCAAGGTCGCCGTGGCAACCGTGGGTTACAGGTCTTCATCTTGTCCCTGCCCCCACCCCCACTTCAAGCTGGAGTAGTCAGAGGCTGTAATGAGAGGGAAACGTCGGAGGGAGGAAGGGGGGGGGGGTTCCTCCTCGGCAGGCAGCGAGCAAACGCTCCCGCCTGGGCCACCGCCGCTGCAGTACCGGTGGGCACTCTGGTTGCTCCGCTCCGGGGGCTGGTGCTTCTCCTCCTCCTCCTTCTCCTCCACCCAGCAGCTCTGCCAGGCGAGACACTCCTCCTTCCCTCCCCCCGCCCCCCACCCCCGGCCTTCCACGGGTTGACGGCTTTCCTAGAGGGAAGAATTTTACCTCGGTCCCTGAGAGCATCTCTCTCCTCTCTTTCTCTCTCTTTCATTCTCCCACCTCCCCCCTCCTCGCGGTGACTCTCCCATCCCCCCTCCCCCAGCGCTCCCCTGCTAGCGCGCGCTCACATACACACTCACGCACGCACACACACTCACACTCACCCACACTCACCCAGCGGCACGCATACGTTCGGGATCCGGAGCTGCTGTTTCTGGAGCTCCCTTAAGCTGGTCCCACTCTGGCCGCCGCGGCTGCTACTCGCCCAGGCTTCCAGCCGCCACGGGGCGTCCTTCGTCTGCAGCAGCGGCGGCAGCAGCTGCTAGATCAGCGGCGGCGGCGGCAGCAGCAGCAGCAGGAACCGAAGCAGCCCCGGGAGCAGCAGCGGCAGTGGAGGCAGCCTCGGGCTCGAATCGCTTCTCTCTGCCCGGGACAGTGAGGGACAGACCCGGAGGGGAGGCGAAGCGGAGCAGCCGCGCCGCACCGCCCCACACCGGGAGGACCGCCTCCGTGTCCTCGCCTGGCGACCGCAGGTAGGGAGCTCCCAGGTCCGCAGCATCTCCGAACCAGGATACCCCCACCCTAGTCCATCCTCAGCTCCGGGGCACGGATTCGCAAGGTGGCGGGGGAGAATGTTGAGATGGGGGCGGTGGTGGTGGAGTGAGGCCGGGGGTGGGGGGAGCAGGCAGTGAAGGGGAGGGGGTTTCTGGGTTCCCCGTCCCCCCCTCCCCACCACCTCTTTCACTTTTGCAAGCCCTTCCCAACAGCTGCTCTAGGCTAGGGGAGCCCTTAAGCTTCCTCTTTGCGTCCGGGGCGGTCGCTCCTCGCTTCCCTCCCCCGCTGCGCTCGGGACCCCTTTGCTGCCCCGGTCCCCCTTGCCTTGACTCCCCCATGGGACTTCTGCCCGCTCCCCTAGCCAGTTTCCTCTAGGGCGTCGAGGTATCAGTTCCAGCGGCCAGCTGGCGGAGAAAGTTTCCTGGGCATTAGCTGGAGGAGAGCTTGTATTGTTAAGATACTGATGCCCCCTCCCTGCTCCCGCCCTTGATCTTAAGGCCTCCTGGACGGCGCTCCCAGATCCCGTCCGGTCCCCTCAGACCAGCGCGCTGCACCTTCCGAGCCCTCGGGCTGGGGAGGCATCGGGCTGGCCCAGGGCTGCGCCGCGCCCAGGGCGCAGGGCGGGCACCTGGGCAGCCACTGGGCCGACTCTCCGGACAACACGTGCACGCCTCCCACGGTCCGGGTCCCTCCCGGACCACCCCTCCATCCTTCCCCCAACACGGCCACCACCACCCCATAGGTCGGACTCCCGGGGCTCCCGCTTCCTGATTGGCTGAAGGCTCAAACCCTCCCCTTCCCAGTGTGTGGGGGTGGTGGTGGCTGTGGAGTGTTGTGGTTGTCTTTGACAGGAGCGCACATGGGGGAGTGAAGGAGGGGGGGATTAGCGGGTGAGGGAACTTGCCCCATCCCAGCCCAGTCTCATTCCCATCGTCTACACTTTCTTTTCTCTATCCCATGCTGAAATCTAGCCCTCCCCCGACCCCTCGCGAAATATGTAAACAGTAGGGTTACATTGCCTAGTTATTATTTTTACAACAGGAGACAGTTTCTTGAAACAAGGTTCGGAGAACCAATGGGTGGGTGGTGGTAGAGCAAACTCAGTATCAACCTGGGGCGATGACTGTCGAATTGGATGATTCTAGCCTGGGATGCTTAGTATGCTAATTTTGAAAAGAGAACAACAAAGGGGATGCCCCAGGTTTCTGAAGAGGGTGGAAAAATGGAATTGGGAATGTATTTATGTGCCTTAGTGGTAGTCTCTCCTCATCTCCAAGAGTTGTTGTAGAGCACAGGAAGCTATGAGAGAGAAGGTACAGGATCAGTCTCCTTAAGGAGATTAGAAGGGGAAAAAATAGGGAGGTTATTCCTAAAGTATTAGAGATCAAGTAGACAGCGTCAGTGACTTTGTGAATTAAAGATATTGCGGTGGCCTTGAGAAATATTAAGCTGTCTTCCCCCCTTTTTTCTTATTTCTCATTATATTATTGCCTTTTAAAAGATAAACTATCATCCTATTATAAAGTTTTTGTTTTGGAAATTATTGGCTGCTTTCTTGTCCTGTGTAGATTTCTGAATGGTTAAAAAAAAAATGATGTATGAGACTAAGAAAACTGAATCCAGAAAGTCTCTTTTACAGGATTCATAATAATAAAAGTTACAGTTTTAGCAAATAATATAAAACAGTTAAATTTACACAAAAGTCTAGAAAGATTTATAAAGAGACTAATAAAGACTATAAAAACGTGGGGAGGAAAAAGATGTTTGCAATGTATACACATAAATGATACTGATTTAATCATTTCCAGGCCTGATTATATAGAATTATCAAGTTTTAATTCCTTCAAGGTGTTTTGATGCTAGCCTAATCAGTCCCTGTGCTGTGTATCTGCCTTTGAGAATATTGTAATTCTAATCTTTAGATGCCTTGTCAATGCACAACAAACCGCAAGTGATACAAGTTAATGTTGACAATTTTATATTGAGTGCGCTGTGCAATTTTATTTGTAAGCTGGTGAAATATGCAAGAGTAACATACCATGACTGTTATTCCCCAGGGACCCATACCAAAACAAAGTGAAGATCATGTGAGGCTATTCCAAGGAGAACAATTCAATTATTTTTTTTTTTAAAAATGAATAAATCGTAAGACTCTTATATATGAAGAGTAGCAAAAAATTTCCAATTTGAATCATAATCTCTATTCACTGCGGGAGCACATGTAACGTTATATAAAACAACATTAAATTTGCTAGATGACTCCAGATAATAGAAGCTTTTTCCATTTTTTATTATTTTTATTTAAGGAGACAGGACTGTTTCTTTTCTAACTCCACAACTATTTCCAAGGGATAGGACTGAATGTGCTTGACAAGTTGGAAATGATCACTCTTATTGAGAAAATAATCCTTGGTGTGCCTTTGTGTGTCTAGTGAACTTATGTTCATGCTGAGTTTTCCATAGAATTTAAATTCTTGTTCTAGGCTTATGAACTTTAGATAGATTTGACAAGGATAGGTATATTAATTTACACATGTACACAAACACTCTTGCATACCTATATGCTTAATGTTTGGGTATAGTCATAGATAATGGGCTTTGAGGGAATTTCCCCCCCCTCTCAATTTTGAGTGTCCAAAAGGTGGTCTTGTGTTAAATTGTAAAAAAGCCTTATCACCAGTGGAACTGGGCAATAGATCATAGAATCAGACAATAGTATTTTGTTGCCAGGCAACCACCTACTGTGAACAGAAAACAAAACGGGTGGCAGCTGCTTTTACATCGAGATAGTCATACTGTAGCTAAAGTACTGAAGCCCTCCAAATGAGGGAGATTTACTAAATAATTTGTCTAGAGTCAGATGGATTCTGTTTTCCTCACTTCTCAAAGGAAGAGTTTAAGGAACTCTAAACTAAACTCTATACTCTATTCTAACTGGAATGATATTGTTATATGTTACTGAATGAAATCTTTCTTATTCCCCTTGATTATCTGACAGGTCTACTATAAACTCAAAAAAAAAAAAGAAAAGAAAAGAAAAGAAAAAAGAATCAATGGCAGAAATGATGAGAAACCTTACCTCTCATCACTTGTAATATTAGTATGGTGCAAATATATATTTTTATTATAACCAGGTGTTTTTGGACCCTTATGAGAATTTGACTGTTCCCTCATTGAACTTAGAATTATTGCAATTATTATATTTAGAAAAGCTCATTAGATGACTTTCTTCCATTTAACAGATGTGGAAATTGAGGCTTATGATGGTTTAAAGAATTGTCATAGATTTATATTGCTACTTCAGTGGTAGCCTCCCTGGTGTTCACAACACTGCATTGTTATTAATAGGATGTATTGTGTACTGGGAAAAAATAGACTTTCTCCTTGTTTTGCTGAATTCCAGTCAAAGCAAAGAGAGAACAAACATGTTCTTATGGCCATCAAGTTTCTGTGTCTTATTTACTTACATTTCTGCCTCAATTTTTCTAGAGATCAGAATTAGATTACTATTAGGAACCTCATATGGTCTTCCTCCATTAGAATATAAACTCCTTGATGTCAGGCACTATATCTTGCTTATAATTATATTCCTAGTGCTTAGCACTGTGCCTGGCATATAGTAAGCACTTAATAAAGGCTTTATCCATTTCAGAAATGAAACTCAGTTTTGGGCATTAAAATGGATTTTAGTCTTAAATGCACTATATTTTTGCTTCCAGTTTCCAAAAATCTCCCTGAAATGTTGTTATCTGAGTAGGCTGGAAAACTTCCTCTTTACTTTTATATTTATAGCTTTTGACAATCCTTAGCACCCATCATTTTGGGTGTAGATGCTAACTGTGATAATGATGAGACTTGTATATATCATCTATGACAGCAAGAACTCTAAGCATATTAACTTTTTCTCATCACACTTGTTCAAGTATTCCTATTATGATATATAACAGAAAAAGCATTCACACAGACTGAGATTTTTAATCCAATAAAGCACATATTGTAATGGGAAATGTATTGGATCTCAAGAAAGATGATCTGGGTTCAGATCGTCACCCCTTTTCCTGTGTGACCTTGGAGAGATCATTTAGGGCCTTAATTTCCCCATTTGTAAAATGGAGGGGAAGCAGCTAGATAGCACAGTGCATAGAGCACCAGGCCTACAGTGAGGAGGATCCTGGGTTCAAAAGTGGCCTCAGATATTTCCTAGCTGTGAGACCCTGGGCAAGCTACTTAAAACACATTTGCCTAGCTCTTGCTCGTCTGTCTTAGATTTGTTACTAAAACAGAAAACAAGGGTTTAAAACAATCGGGGGGTTGAAATAGATAATCTTTTTATTTTTCAATTTTTATTTTTTATTTTTTTTCTGGGTAATGCACATATCACACAAAACATATTTCTATACTATTCATTTTTGTAAGTGGATACTCTTATAAAACCAAAACTCCAGATCATATATCCAAATAAACAAGTGATAAATCATATATTTTCTTTTTTTAAAAATTTTTTTAAACCCTTCCCTTCCCTCTTGGAGTCAATACTGTGTATTGGCTCCAAGGCAGAAGAGTGGTAAGTGTAGGCAATGGGGGTCAAGTGACTTGCCCAGGGTCACACAACTGGGAAGTGTCTGAGGTCAGATTTGAACCCAGGACCTCCTGTCTCTAGGCCTGGCTCTCAATCCACTGAGCTACCCAGCTTCCCCCTTAAATCATATATTTTCATCCGCATTTCTATTCCAACAGTTCTTTCTCTGGAGGTAGATAGCATTCTTTTTCATAAATCCCTCAAAATTGTCCTGGATCATTTTATTTCTGTTAGTAGCAAAGCCTATCACATTTGATTGTTACACAATATTTCAGTTACTGTGTTGTTGTCCTGTTTCTGCTTATTTCACTCTGCATCAACTAGGTAATCTTTAAGGATTCTTCCAACAATGGATCTGTGGTTTTGACTTTCTGAGGTATGTGGTGTTTATGCCTGCTGTTCTTGCCAAAGTTTTCTTCTCAAAGGTTTTTTTTTTTTTATTTTTTAATATAAAGCTAAAAGAAAATGACCATTCTCAGAAGTGATAATAGCCTATGTGATTTCTAAAGAACCTAATGATAAAGAGTTGACCTTGCCCAGAAAGACCTAATGTTTCTTAGCTTCTATTTCCTTATCTATCAGTTGGGGATGATGCCCTTTGTACTTGTTTCTTGGAGTTGTGGTGAGGCTTAAAAGAGAGTTGTAAATCACTTCACAGACCTTAAAATGTCATGTTAAAACATTTTATGATCATTGGGTGGAAGACCACACAGATTTCATCAGATTTAGAGGTGAGGGGACCTTAGACATTATGTGATCTGATCTCCTTTAAAAAAATTTTTTTAAACGAATGTGGAAATGGCATGACTTACTCCAAGTTACAAAGGCAGAGCTAGGATTCAAACCCAGGTCTTAAAATCCAGTGTTCCTTCCTCTACAATTTAACTTTAGAAATTGCCTAAGTGATTCCTGGGAGCTTTTTAAAAGAGCTATTGCTTGGAGTTATTTAAAAGAACCCGTGTATTCCATCATTTATTATTTAAACTAAAGGTAGGCATCAATCCCTAGTGCTACTCTAACTTTTCGATGAAAGAACGGTCAGAGAAACAATGTAGGGACAGTATTGAGTACCACTCAAGCTGTTTTCACCAGCAATGCCTGCACTTTCTGCAGCTTTATAGGGGTGAACAAATTGATTTACAGCATATTTAACCTAGTTTTAGAAGCCTGCTATTAACTTGTTCTAGCTAGAAGAATCTTCAAGGAGAATAATAATTTAGCAGATTTCTAGCCAATTCCCCTGATTTTTTTGGGAAACCTTTTTATTCCCAGACTAGTTAGAGTTTGTCTTGGGCAAGTGTTTCCTTTATATCCTTTTTAGAAGACATAGACACATTTTGACATTATTCCTTTTTCCTGTTCTTTGCATCTCTTGGAGTATAAAACATTAGTGGATTTGATTTACATATGGGAAAGCTTTAGCTGGGTGAAAAGAGAGCTGGCTTCAGAAAGATGAGGGTTCAAGTTCCACCTCTGATAATTCTGATACAGGTGATCTCAGACTAGTGTCTCAGACTCTGTGCCCCTAGCAAATACTCCTTGGATACAAATTTCAGAGCAGATGGATATCAGTCATTGCCTCCTCTGATTAAAATCACAGCTTCTTCCCCCCCCCCACCCAATTTTTTTTCTCACACACACACAAAAGAAAAACCCCATCATTTTCAGAGAAAGTAAAGAGAGGCTCCAGTGACTTTTAAAGAATGATATAGTTATGTTTTAAATTCCCCAAGCTAGCTTCTGATTTTGTAGCCTATAAACTCTCACCCACACAGTTATGGTTGCTTAAAAAAAAGAAAAGAAAAGAAAACAGGAGTATCCAATCTCTTAGCCTTCATACCTACCACCCAAGAGGGACAAAATTCTTGCTATTCTTAATTTTACCCTGAAATATCTGCAAGAGTTAAGACTCATGAACTGTCTTGATTTCAAAGATGGACTGAGGTAGTATTTGGTTGAAGAGTCATAAGAAAATGCTTGATGTAATGGACAAATAAAAAATTTAAAAATAGCTAGCACTTATGTAATGCCTTAAGATTTGCAAACTACTTTCAAATATCTCATTTGATTCTTACAACAAACCTTGAGAAGTAGGTGTTGTTATTATCGCCACTTTACAGGTGAGGAAACTGAAGAAGATAGAAGTTAAGGGACTTGCTGCTAGTCACACTGCTGGTAAATATCAAAAGGAGGATTTGAACTCAGGTCTTCTTGACTTCTAGTTTGGGAAAAATTACACAACTGGAAGTACAAAAGAAGCATTAAATTGAATTATTTTATTTCTAAATTTTCTACCATCCTACCTTCTGATCGCTGCTTTTGTCTGCTGTGCTACACCCCCAATATAGGTACGTACGTATATGTGCATACACACACATATATACATACACATATTTTGCATATATGAGTATCTATACAATGTATGTAGACATATATACACAAATACACATAATATACAAATATTTGTGTATATGTATTATGTTTCAAAAGGGAAAATTAATTTTTCTTATCTTTGTAAATAATACAAATATTAATAAATAGGACAATTAGAGAAAATTCATTGTTCCTTTTTGACAGTTAATTTTTGGGGAAAAGAAGAAAAATGGCAGCTCTAGCTAATAATATTTTAGAATATACGTCCTTTTTGCCATTGTGGAAATAGCCATAGAAGGATATTGATCTCTCCCAAATATAGCCATCTAAAGTATAAAATAGCTATTTAATAGCCCTCAGCAGCATAACAAAGGTTATGGTGGTAAGTCCAACGAAATACTTTATTTAGTTGGAGCTGGAGGGTGAAGTTTGCTAGACCCAATGTAATTATCTAGACTGGAATATGGCCAAGGCATTGTGGTTAATATCCCAGACAGTGGGAGAAAAGTCATGGATAAAACTTTTAACGGCTATAAGGGGACCGTGTCTTTGTATCGGACTTGTAAAAATACAATACCTTCAGTAGCACAGAAGTCCTTAACCCTAAGGAACAGAGTATGCACTCTTCAGTATCCTTGTAGCTACAGAACTTTTTAATGGAATGTTATCATCCAGGAAATAATCCCCAGAGATGAATATTGCTGAAGTAAGAATTTTTGGTTTATCTTGTGCCACTTCTGAAAAATAAAACAAAACAAAACAAAACAAAAAACCCTCTAAAATAGCTATGAGTAACACAAAATGCAAGTAACTGAAGATAGGAAAGCCTCCAATTAGGATTCTTTCAGAAGAGCAGTGCCAACAAATGCGTAAGTGTGGTGGTGGCCCCCAAATACTTGGAGGTGAAAGGCATTATTCCTAGGACTTGTCCCTTGGCTAAATTTTGGAGTAGATAAAATTTGGCTATCCTCTCCCTTCTCTGCTTTCTGAATTCCTCTTCCTTCTTTCTAGAGATTATTTCTTCTTTCTCTCCACATGCAACTTTCTTTTAGGGCATTCCTGATAGCTATCAACTCACTTATGCTAAGATATTGGTCAGCTTGGACTTAGGATATTATCTCTTTCAGGAGCATTTATATTTTAATAAGAAACTCTCAGAGGTCCTGGCTTGTTGGTCTAGTTTTAAGTTGCAGTGGCCTAAGCTGATCAGGTGTCACCAATGATCCCTCATGAAGGGTTGGGTGGAGAGCAGTAGGATACTGCCTAAGAAGGAGGGAACTGACTCAAACTGGAAATGGAGCAAATCAAAGCTTCCATATCAACCAGTGGTGGGATTGGGCCTTGTAGTAGACACTACCCTTCCAGGTGAGTGAGGCCCAGACTAGGAAGGAAATAGGGAAGGAAGGAAGAAAAGAAAAATAATGAAACTCATTATGATCTAAAGCAGTGATTCCCAAAGTGGGTGCCACTGCCCCCTGGTGGGTGCTACAGCGATCCAGGGAGTGGTGATGGCCACAGGTGCATTTGGGGATGGTGAATAACTGTAAGGGGGTGGTGATAGTATGTGACAGGGGGCACTAAGTAATATTTTTTCTGGAAAAGGGGGCAGTAGGCCAAAAAAGTTTGGGAACCACTGATAAAGGAATAAACGTCAGATAGTAGAATTTCATTAGGTCAGAAAGAAAGTGTTTGGGGAAGAGGGTTAAGGCAGGCTAGTGGTCCTGAAATCATGTCATATAAGCACCTGCCTACTTACAAGGCTTATATTTTCCCCATTTTACAGAAAGATAAAACAAGGTGCAGGAGTAACATTTGCAATGGTAAGTCAGAAGCTTGTTGGTCAAACTAAAAATAGTTTTAAAACTTCACTTGTAATCTGAAAAGTAGTCAGATAACACCATTCCATTGTTCTTGGGCTTATGATGAGAATTTTGTTGCTAAGCTCATTGTCTTTGTCAGACTATCTAGAGTTAAATAGAACAATTCTGGGCATAAATAAAAGAGAGAAGAAAGATAAATTGAGGAATATAAATTATTCACAACAAAATGATTAAGGAAGGAAAGTAATATTTTATAAGACAGATTTGAATATACTAATAGAGTTTTGGAGCAGGGTACCTAAGACACATATGGCCACTATGTAATGAATAAATCATTAGTAGCCAAGTGGAGGTTTTAAAGCCATTTCCCTCAGTTTGCTGGAACAGTAGCTCTTCTTGCCAGAATTCTTTGCAATAGCTAGGAGAATCAGGGGGTAGATGAGCAGAGTGAAGGAAGGAAAAAAAAACAACCTTTTAAAGGATCATTAGGAGAGAAACTTAGAAATGAATGCTTAAATAAAGGAGAGACTAAAGGAATTGAAAATGAGGGGTGATAGAGTCAGGCTTTATTGTCTTATATAGGAATATTTAAAATCTGGCTATTTTCTACTGCCAAAGATTTCTATAATCAAAGTAAGTGAAGCTGGCTGTGCACAGAGAGACTTTAGCATAAATTGAGACTGATGATGAGCAAGAAAAAGTGAGCTCACAATAACCAACAAGAGTTTGCAAAGATTTATTAGAAATAAAAGGAGAAAAGAAAAACAATGAGTTATGATCTTTCAGAATTAAAATTTTGAGACAGGAAGAAATGCTGAAAGTATAAGATGATTAGGAGATGTACTCTAGCCAGAAGAAACACTGGAGAAGAAGAAAGAGAATATGAATAGAGGGCTTAAAATTTGTGTTTAATATATTTACAAGAACCTATGAGCTTGTGCTGCAAGAAATTATGAGCAGATTAATTTTTTAAAAAGTTGGAAAGAAACACATGAGATAACAAAGAGTAAAGAGAATAGAACCAAGAGAATATTATATATGTATAGCTACAGATAATAATTAAATAATAACTTGTGAATGTTCCTCTTCAGAGAATGAACTAAGAAACAGAAACATGAAAGACATCCCATATTTCTTGCTAGATGATGCCTATGATGTGGGGAGGAGCTAAATAAATAAATAAAACCCAAGTTCTAAAAAAAAGAACCTATGAGCTTAATTTAATATTTGTTCAATAGTTTTTACTTTGGTGGTAGAAAAAGAATTGTAAATATACAAACCGGCATGTCACATAAACCTTTTAGAATTAAAAAAATAAACTTAAGATTTTTTTCTCTGTTAAAAACAGAATTGTTTGGATGACTTGAGCTAAATGACTTCTAAAACCTTTTTAGATACTTGAGATTTTGTGATTCAGGAACAGATTTTGATCTAAATAGGCAGGCTTAATTGGATTGGTAGATGATATAAACCAGATGTTTGACCAACCTTCTTTCCTATATCCCTATTCCTTTCTTCCTTCCTTCCTTCCTTCCTTCCTTCCTTCCTTCCTTCCTTCTTTCCTTCCTTCCTTCCTTCCTTCCTTCCTTCCTTCCTTCCTTCCTTCCTTCCTTCCTTCCTTCCTTCTTGGTTTTTAGGTTAAGGGTCACCTCAAAGACAGGGAAAGATAAGACATCTCAATAATGCAATAGTGTCTGATTCATTTATTCTGATACAAACTCAATAAATGTTAATAGCAGAACTTTTTATACAGGTCCCAAGAAAAAGAACCTTTGCTGTTCACCTTGATACTCCCTAGAGTGATTGAAGGCAGCAATATAGTGGGAAGAAGGCTAGATTTGAAGTGTGAGGGCCCAAGTTCGAACTGGGGTAAAATATTTACTACCTGTGTCACTTTGAGAAAGCTCTATTACTTCACCTTCTTCATTTGTAAAATGAAGGGATTGTGACCATTAAATTCTATTCTTAATCTTTAGTCAATAACTATGACCTCCACCATCATGTCCTGTCCCATCCTTTAACCTTAACATAAGCAATGCACAAATATTCTTTAATCATTCCCTCATTGAATTCCAGCAAGTCTTTCTCTTTTATGGGCATCCCAGGTTTCCCCCTATTCTTCAATGAGAATAGAAAGCATCAATATTTTTATTACCTCTTCCCCAATATCAGAAATGTATTCCTTTTGGTAATTTCCTAATTTTCTCAGGGTTAATCTTCATTTACCCATATGTAAGCAGCACTCAGGGAGGTCTCTCTGAAATGATCATCACATTCCCTTCAGCCTTTGTTTTTTTGGTCCAGAGCCCTAGATCAAATGTTTTCCCATTCCCACATTTGGTTTGATTGAAGGCAGCAATTCAGGGGGCGTTTTTGTTTTCCATTTCTATGTAGGAAAACCTTATGGCTTTATTAGTACTTGTGGTTTCTTAACTCACTCTTTTTGTTTTTTAATTGTATTATCTTATTTATATAGTTTGTTTTTATATTACAAACATTTCTAGATAACCCCCACACCATGAAATCTCTCCTATGCCAAAGTAAAACAGTTAAACAAAACTTACAATATAGTGACCTCATTTGAAAGTGCATGGGATATTCCATTTCTGTAGCACCCTAACCTCTCTATTTAGAACTTTTTCAGTTAATGGAAATCTATTTTCTCCTTTCTGAATCCACTAAAAAAGAGGAAATTCTCCATAACAAATATGCATAATCAAGCCAAAGAAATTCTCTTGTTAACTGTATACAAATATACATGTAAAATAAATATATAGTTATATATAACAAGTTATTTATAATGCTTTATAAACTTATTTTATTACAAATAGTTATATGTCATAATATATCTGTGTATGTGTCGCCTCTATGTAGGGTAACTGCCCTCCCTTCCTTCAAGATGGCATTAGTATTGTTCTCCTCTTCCTTCCTTTTCTTTTTCAACTTCCTGGTTTTTAAGACAGCCCTCTTTGCTGTAGAATTCCTATACTTCTTGACTTCACACTGGTCTTGGTTCCTTCTTTAATAAATTGAAAAATAGAGAAAAGCACACACATACTCACTTGTATATATTCGTGTGTTTATATATATTCTGTCAGGTGGTAGATAGCATGTTTCATTATTGCTCCTTTAGAATCATCAACGGGCACTATATTGATCATTGATCTTTTAGCTTTCCAAGTTGTTTCTTTTTTCCTGAGTTGTTCCTATTATATAATTGTTTTCCTAATTTTTCTCATTCAATTCTTCATCAGTTAGAGGGAATAAAATACTCTCTGAAATCTTCATGCATGTTGTAGGTTGTGTACTATAGGTTCTTAATTCTGATGTGATACATATTTCTGCCTAAGATTTATCAGTCTTGGTACAAGGGCTCTGAGTCATAGTAGTTCCTGTAGAGTAGACAACGAGAGGGATGCTTTTGAGATTGCTTTGAGAAAGTAGGGGAAATTTCCTTTAGTTATCTTTCAGTAAAAAACATGAATATGGAGCTGTTGCAGAATTACAGCTAGGGAGAAGTTCCTATTTTGCCCCAAGATCATAGGTAATTTTTGTCTCAGGGAAAATAGGGCTTAACTTTACTGTCTCTGGTGGCAAAGGAGAGGAGAGAGAATAGCTTGAACTTCTCCCCTCTTGCCCAATACCCCAGCCTCAGCCTGGAAGGGAATGAGAGGAGCAATAATGTCATGGCTACCTAGGATTGGGACAGGCACAAAGAGATGGAGAATCAACTCCTTTCATTCTCTGTCCCTATCTTAAGATGTTCTAAAAGGTGTCTGAATAATGAAGTCACAGGTGTAGTAGAAATTCAGAGATTTCACTAGAAAGGAATTCATCATGTTATGATACATATATGAAGATGTTCTTAAAATTAACAGTCATGCAAATCAACACCAGATCCACTGATCCAGGGCCTGAAAGAAACCAAAACTCTAGAGCAGGTAAAAGTTTTAATGGGTTTTGAAAATGAGAGCTGGAACACTGGTAATAAATGTGTGCAGGGTCCCAATGCTTTCTCTGGTAGTGGAATTGGGATGGGGAGGGTGCTTTGGGAGGATGAGTCAAATTTTTGTGGGTGGATTGATATTTTTATTTGTTTTTAAAACCTGTTTGTAAGGCTGCTTGTATCTGCCTCCCATAATGATGAAAGAATTGTGGATGCCAGGCAGGAATACCATGGATTAGGCAGCAAATGTGTGCACTGACAATGGAAAAGAAATAAGCTTCTTTTAAATGGGCATAAGCTTTGAAGGCAAGTAATTAAGACACACTTCAACCTCATGGACAAATTAGGGTTCTAGTTAATACAAGGAAAAGATTGGAAAAAATAAATCACTTGCACACATATAATCACTAAGGAACAGTTTGTTTAGTAACAAAACACCAATTATCCCTTCTCTTTATGTGAGTTCCTCCTCTATTTCCCTTTTTTTCTTTATCTCTAGGGACTGATTGAGTTCAAGGTCTCTCTCTTTTTCTGTCCTTTTTTCTTTTCTTTTCTTCTTTTTTAAGGTAGTACTGTATTCTCCTTTAAGAAAGTAGTGTCCATGTTAGAGGTTTTTTGTGACATCCTACCCAGAAGACTGGTCTTTTGCTCATTTCAATTGAATGCATCTATGAAGATGAAGACTACATTTCTTTGCTTATTACTCAGTAATGTGTTGTGGCACAGAGAGTAGAGTTTAAAATAGGAATTTCTCTGACATTAGAAGCAGTTCCATCAGGAGATGGAAAATGATATAGGAGAGCTTTGCTATTATATCTGGTGAAGTAGCATATAAACTAATGGGAAATAACCCCTTTTTATATGGATGCCATATAATGCGTTAACACTAAGATGTTTATATTTTCCCATATGGCTATAAATGGCAAAATGCTGACATCCATATTTTCAGTCTATCCATATACTATAGCCAAAGTGACTGGAGATGCTAAAGGAAAGATGTGTAATTTGGAGGAAAGGTATCACATACATTCAGTTTTTTATTATCTCTAAGTATTCACCTTATGAATGGTTTATGAACTCTCCTATTCCACTGCCCAGTTTCATCAAGTAGGGCCAATTAGGGCCATAGTGGTGCCATGAGTGAATGAATGTGTATATGAAGGTACACAACGATACACTTTTAAGTATGTCTCTCTGACTTTACTTCTGAGCCAAATAGAAATGATTTTGGAGACTATCATATTTGAGACTATCTTTGGTTCTGGGTTATTTTAATCTATCTCTTCATCTTCTTTGACAATGTAGTTATGTGAGGGTTGATATATAAGTGGAGGCCGTAGTTTATTAATAATGGCATTACCATGAATTACAGTATAATTACATTACTGTAATTTCCTGTGGTACTACTGACTTATTTCAGGAAATGAGCTTTTAAAGCAAACCATTTTGCCATTTTGCGGTAACTTTGTAATTATTCTATATGGATATACATATCCTAGTTTCTTTACTTTAAAAAATTGTGTCCACATAAAGTATTTGACAATAAAAGCCTGGTTTTTAGAGATTCTCTAGTGGAAAGATTGGGCCAGTCGTTGCTAAAGAAAGTCTCCATTGTTGTGTCGATAAATAGGTCATGATTTTATCTTTTGTTCATATTTTGTATTTCTTTATGTGCTCATCTAACAGAATTTTTAAAAATCCTTTAGGGAAGTAATTCCTAAACTAAGACAGTTTAAGAACTGCTGACAGTGGTAGATAAGTTTGACAAGTTTCTATTTTCCTGATTTAAACCTTGCTTGAGTTGGTTAGTTGTTGACCAAAATGATTTCTTTTGAGGACTTGTATGCATGTGCACAGGAGAAATCCTGTTGGAGGGGAGCCCTTAAGGTGCCGTACTGAATCAAAATGAATTTTTATGGTCAACACACTATCAACACTCAGAACCCTGTATGCTATGTATCTCAATGGTGTGACTAAATCAATCAAGCAAGATATAGTCTACCTGCTTGTTTCTTTTTCACATTAGTTGTCTAGGATTCCCTCAATGAGTATGCAAATTATTTTCATATAATTTTTGTAGAGATAGAAAAGTAGGCATATGGGTTGGCAGTTACTGATATTTTCTCATCACTTAATTTTTTGTAATAATAAGGGCTGAGACTGATTCTAGGGTTTTGATATTCTTCCCTCTTTTAGCTATCTTGAGAATAAACCTTCAAGGAGGAACAGAAATAGAGTTTAAGAAGAGATAAATAAAAGAATTGACAAGCAGATTTAATAGTCTAGTTCATGTTAGATAGTATGAATTTGTAGTTGTACTATCACTTTTTCATTACTTCTTTTTAGTAATACTTGCTATATATCTTGTAACCTAATCAATTATTCCTCACCACATTTTCCTTTTCAATTTATCTTTTTCCAGTTTGCTTTTAAGTTGCAATAGCAATCTTTATCAGTGCCCTAACTCTTGATGAAAAATGTCTACCACATTATCAGAGAGAAGGAATTTTCAGATTTGATCCAAAAAATTGACTTAATCTTATCCATAACTGCTGAACTTACTTGAATAATTTATATCTCTAGCCAGGAATATATTAGTAAAATGAAATGAAGATTTAAAATAATTATCTCACAAAACCAAGATATACAATACCATGTAGATGGTATGTAGAATATTCTTATAATAATTTTGTGCAAATAGGAAAGTAGATATATGGCTAGTAGTTATTGCTTTCTTCTTAGTCATTGTTTTGTAATAATTGAATTAAACTAGAATAAGACCTTTGTATTTTCCCAAGGCTTTTAGATTTTTGAGATTCTTGAGAAATGGTTCCTTAATGCATTGAAAATTGCTTATCCTTTAGCATGGACACTTTATGTGCCTATTTGCTTTCATTGAACTGCTTTTCCCATCTTTAGTTCCATTTTCATTTATTTATGCAGCATATCATGAACTGGAATGTTAGAATCCAAAGGTAGTTGTTCCTCTATCTTTGATAGAAAAGATAGTCTGCTAGCTTTTTGACATCTTCTTCCTTTTTTTCCGCCTTTTTTCCTTAAATACTCTGAGAATGATTTGACTTAGTTGGGATTCTAATTGTAAAACTTGTTTGTATCTCTACTGCTTCTTGCTTTTTTATGAAGGTGGTAATACCAATAATCTCCCAATGTTTTCCTTTGTATTTTAAAAATGAGTCGACATGTTATACTTTTGTGCCTTTGGTTGCTATATCTCTACATGAATGAAGCAGACTGAGCATTTGCTGATTGAGGTAATTTCTAGGCTCTTTTGTTCTTTTCATCTTGTTGATTGATTTACATTCATTAAACTTCTTTAGGAAATTATTATAGACTATGTTGACATCTTCTCTTTTATCTATTTCCCTTTTTTGACCTCAACAGATTACTTAAATATGTCAAGATTGAATTGTCTCATTCTCATTTTTATTCTTTTAATTTAGTATTAAGTTTGATCTTTGCTCTAATAGGTCAGAGTTTTCCCTACAATAGTAATGCCATTTTTGGTGATTTAAGTGATATTACTTGGTGATGATCATATCAACCCTACTAAATTCTCTTCTTGAATAAAGATATATATCCTTATATATATATCCTTATATATATTAGATATTAGATATATGTATGATATATAGACTTTATTGGTTAAGCCTTTGGACTTTCTTGTTTTTTTGTTTCTGATTTATAATTTTGTATTTTCTAACATATTTTCCCTGTCTTCCCCCTTTAAAGTGAAGTTGTCAAGTATTACCCTATGCTTTGATTTAATTTGGAAAATTTTATTATGTTTGTCATAAAATTTCTTATGTCCTTATTCTCTGCACAGATGTTGATGCATAAGGTATAATTTTATTCATAGTGGCTTTTTCTCCCCAAATGTTCATAATGAATTCTGCCATTCAAGCTGCCCAGGTCCTGTGAAATGATATCATTTGTTGCCTTTGGATACCCTGTAAAACCAACCCTAATAATATATTTGCCTCTTCAAGTGGAGAACCAATGGGTCATCCTTCCATTCAGCCTCAGCTTTCTTTTGTATTTTTTGGTTTTAATCATAGGAAGAATGTTGAGATTAATACCTAAGTCATTTCCCAGTACAATGTTCACTTACTGGTTACTGGACAATGAAGGATCTCACATTAAGAGTTGTTCAGTTGTCTCCAACTCTTCATGACCCTGTGGACCATACTGCCTGTGGGATTTTCTTTTTTCTTTTTTAAATCCTTACCTTCCGTCTTGGAGTCAATACTGTGTATTGGCTCCAAGGCAGAAGAGTGGTAAGAGTAGGCAATGGGAGTCAAGTGACTTGCCCAGGGTCACACAGCAGGGAAGTGTCTGAGACCAGATTTGAACCCAGGGCATTCCATCTCTAGGCCTAACTCTCAATCCACTGAGCTACCCAGCTGCCCCCTCTGTGGCATTTTCTTAGCAAAAATACTGGAGTAGTTTGTCATTTTCTTCTCCAGATATCCAGAATACTAACTGCTAAATTGATAATTATAGATGATCTGGGGATCTGAGTGCCTTTTTTTACCATTCTCTTTAGGACTCAGGATTATTTTATGCTTTCTGTTGTTTTATGATGTATGATCAGTAGTCTAGGCCCACTATGTTCTTTTCTTGCTATTTTGCTCTTGGGCTTCTAGAAGCTTAGCATTACTGTAAAGGCCTTAGGAGTTCTGGAAAAGCTGTTATTTCTAGACAGAAGAGCAAAAAGCTTGTGTTGCTTACTTGTGTAAATTTTGACAGTCCATCCTTTGTTAATATTTTAACCTTCAAAGAATCATCTGGAGGCTTCTGTAGGACCTGCTATGCCTCAGGAGTTAGCCTTTGACTATATCCATTGGTTTCATGACCAGTTCTACAGATTCATTGGCATAGTCTAAGTCTTCCATGTACTATATCTCCCATCACTGAATTCTGCTCCTTGCATCATCTGATTATTTTAATTAAAAACTTTGCTCTGCTTCACTATTTTGAGAATTTCTTGTTGTCCAGATTTTTTTGGACTTCCTACAGTGAGTCCCTCTCTTATGGCCATATGAGTGAAAGATTGTGTTGGCCTTGTATTTCCAAGAGTACCTGTGGTCATTTTTTTTTCAACAGTCTCTTGCCATGGCCAAAGAATGTTACTGATTGGCCAGACCACTGGTAAGGAGCCTTTCTGATTTTTTTCTAGGTTGGTCCTCAGAAAGAGAATGTAATATGCTTCTAGGACCAAATTGGAAGATTTTCAAGCATGTTAGAACTTGTTAAAATTTGTAGTCAGTTGGCATAGTCTTTGAGAACCCAGGATTAGCACTATGTCATGATGAGGCTTTGGAATGAGACTTCTTCATATCTCATTTGACCTTCATTTTGTGATAATTACATGTTTTATTATCATCCATTTTACCAACAAGGTATCTGTAGTTCATAGAGTGACTTGCTCAAAGTTTTATAACCAGTCATCTGTAATGCCAGTATTGGAACCAATAGGCCTGTTCTCATTCCAGTGCTTTTCCCACTATACTACACGGCCAAAAAATATGATTGCAATATGCCTTCCATTTTACTTTTATTTTTTATTTAATTTTATTAATTTTAATTTTTAATTTTAATTTAGAGTATTTTCCCATGGTTACAGGATTCATAATCCCTCCTCCCCCCTCCCAAAGCCAACAAACAGTTCTGCTGGGTCATACACGTATCGTTGTTCAAAACCCATTTCCATGTTATTCATATTTGCAGTAGAGTGATCTTTTAACATCAAAACACTAATCATATCCCCATCACACTACATGATTGAGCATATATTTTTCTAATGCATTTCTGGTTCCACAGTTCTTTCTCTGGATGTGGATAGCATTCTTTCTCCCAAGTTCCTCTGGATTGTCCTGGGTTATTGCATTGCTACAAGTAAAAAAAGTCCATTACATTTGATTGTACCATAGTGTATCAGTCTCTATGTACAAAGTTTTCCTGGTTCTTCTCCTTTTACTCTGCATCAATGATACTGCATCAGTGATCTGCATCAATCCTCCAGGAGGTCATTCCAGTGCACATAGAATTCCTCCAGTTCTTTATTCCTTTGAGCACAATGTTATTCCATTACCAATAGATACCATAATTTGTTCAGCCATTCTCCAATTGATGGACACTCCCTTATTTTCCATTTTTTTTTGCCACCACAAAGAGCGTGGCTATGAATGTTTTTATACAAGTTCAGGGTACAAACCCAGCAGTGATATGGCTGGGTCAAAAGGCAGGCAGTCTTTTAAAGCCCTCTGCACTTAGTTCCAAATTGCCTTCCAGAATGGTTGGACCAATTCACAACTCCACCAGCAATGTATTAGAGTCCCAATTTTGACACTACTTTTATTTTTTAAATAAAATCTGTTGATGTTTTGTTTTCATATCGCCTACATTTTCTCCAGCATCCTTTGCCCCTCCCAGAGAAGCATATAACAGTTTTCAAAGAAAGGGAAAAGCAATCAGTAAAATCATTCAATACATCAATAAAAATGAAAACATTCAATTTTTTATATCGGTGTACCTCCTGCCTTTTGAAAGAAATGGGAATGAATGAGTTGTTTTCTTCTGCCTCTTCTTGAGGGTCAGGGTTATTTATTTATTTGTAATTTTGTATCAGTCACTTTCGATTGTTTTAGAATTCTTTTCATTTAAATTGTTGTGGTCATTGTGCATGTAGTTTTCTAGGCCCTGTTTACTGATATATAGTATTCCAGGTAAATCTTTTCATGCTTCTCTGTATTCATCATATTCATTATTCTTTATGTCACAGTAACATTCAATTAACTTTGTTTCCACTTGTGATCAGAATGTGTGACTATAACTATTCAGGTATAGTAGTATCGCAGGGTAATGGGATCCTTGGGTCAAAAGGTACATTGCTTTTCAAAATAGTTGAACTAATTCAGAATTCCACCAACAATCCTTTTAAGCACACTATTTTTTAAAAAAATTTCTGTGGGGTAGGAGGGGATAGATGGGCAAGGAAGGAAACCAAGCAAATAATAGCAAAGTATCTCAAGTTCAAAAAGGTTGAAATTTTCTGCAGAGTCCTATCTTCCTAGTAATATTATCTTAAAGTGCATAATTATCAACAGTGATTAAATTGTTAATGATGTGTGGTTTACTCCTCCAATACTAAGCCTTATCCCTCCTTGCCTCCCTCCATCACATATGCAAACATCCCCTTCTATCATCTAGTTTTGTGCATTTGTAAGAAATACTGTATCAGTCTTCATTTATCCCTCTGAACCTATTTCCTTTTCTCTCCCCTCCTTTCTTAGACCTTATTCCAGGAATCTGAAACATTCAAACCTTGTAGAAAAAGGTACATTTTCAGTACACAGCATTGCCACTGCTCTAGAAAGATACACATGATTTCTGGCTTCTTCAATTTCTTATCTTGTGTAAATCCAGGGTTTAAAGTAGCATTCCATAGATTTACCATGAAATTTTATTATAAAATTCTATTTTGGGGGCATGGTTAGCTTAAACATTTTTTCCTTTTAGACATATTCTAGTTTGGTGTTGGTTATGAGGTTAAAAACCATCAAGTTCATTCTCTAAAAAAAAGATGGACTCAGTAAATATCATGGTATGAAGCTCTTAATCAAACACCATTTGGGGACAACTTGATCACAAAACCTGTGTTGAAACATGTTGGGTTAAGTTAAAGTGGGGCAGAGAAGAAAATGCTGTTGTCATTTCTCAAAAACCACTAGGATATGAAGATGGATTAAGTGTACCTTTCATGCTATTGTATCCAGGTGGCCCAGAGGTTATATAAGGAAACAGCTAACGAATTTTAAATACTCTGTACCCGAATACATAGTACCAAAGCAATTCCCAAGCTTTATAAAGAACAGTCTTCTGTCTCCCAATGCATAAACCCAAACAAAGGAAGCTATCATTAACTAGCTTTATGACCTTGGGAAATCCCTTTAATTTAACAAACATTTTATTAAACTATTTAACTATAGTATGTGCAAGGCAGTGGACTAGATGCTATGGATGCAAAGATGTCAAAGAAGTAATTTCCAAGAATGAAATGATTCATTTCACTACTGTGTGTTTCCTCGTCAAATAAGGGAATTACATTATATTATTCCTAAGGTCCCTCCAAGTTCTAAGATCTTGTGTTCTGGTGTCCTATAAATAAATCATTTTTAAAAAACATAATTTATGTGAGTATTCTCTTACAACAATGACCAGTTTGGAAATATATTTTGCATAATAATACATGTATAATACAAATAAAATTACTTACCATTTCTGAGAGGGGGAAGGAAGAGAAGAAGGAAGACAATTTGGATCTTATAATTTTGGAAAACATTGAAAAATTGTTTTTACATATAATTGGAAAAATAAAATATTTTTGAATAAGAAAAGCATTTATTATGCTCATTATGTTGCAAGGCACTTTATTAAGGGTTGGGGTACAATTAGAAAATGTGAGACAGTCCCTATTCTTAAGGAGCTTATACTCCTTAACAGGGGTGGGCAACACAGTAATCAATCATTTAGTATTTATTAAATATCTACTGTGTACCAGGCACTGTACTAAGTACTGGGGATACAGAGGAACCAGAAGATAGTCTTTCCCCTCAACTAATTAATTGAAATGAAAAGGAAGCCAGGGAGGTTAGTAGTTGGAGATGAGAAGGGAGAGCATTCCAGGCATGGAGGACAGCCAGAGAAAATGCCCTCAATGTCTTGTTCCTCGAATATCTAGAAGGCTTGTGCCACTGGATTGTAGAGTATATGACAGGGAGTAAAGTACAAGAAGACTGGAAAAGTAGGAGTATGCTAGGTTATGAAGGGCTTTGAATGCCAAGCAGAACATTTTGTATTTGTCATTTTATATCTGTTCCTGGAGGCAATAGGGAGCCACTGGGGTTTATAGAATAGGGAAATGATCTGCATTTTAGGAAAACATAAAAGAAAGTTCAGCTGCAGAGTCGATGGCAAGACCTGGAAGTCCAATGGCAAAACCAAAGGCCCTTATTATTTTGGATGATAGCACCAGGGCTCTAGATGGCATAGAAAGAGGGGCAGATGATGAAGTCTGGAAGACTTTAGGATGCAGTTCAGGGGAGATGTTAAGCCCTAGTGGTCCTCCATCTTACCAGAAGGAAGAGTTGGGGACTCTCATCTCACTCAACTGTTTGAGTAGCCAGGAAGTTTGAATGGATTTTGGCTTGCTGGGACTGGGAAAAGATGAGAGGGTCAGGTTTTGGGTGGCTGGTATTAAAAAAGTGGGCGAAGAGATTATTTTTAGAACAACTATTTTAGAATGTAGGAGTTAAAAAAAGAGAAGCTTGATAGTTCTGAGTTCTTCAATTCCACATAACAATCAATAAATCCTTAAAGAACAAAACTGAATTTAAGAGGAAGGAAAGAAGTAGTAAGAATAAGAAATGTAATTAGTGTGATCTATTGGAAAGAAATATTAGGAATCTGTATAAAAGATACATAATTAAATAGAAATTACAATTGTTGCAACTCTTCTAATAGGAGAGAAAAATATCAACAATGATGGAGAAGGCCTTCAGTGTCAAAACATAAGATGTAGCTTAAAGTGTGAAGGAAGTAGGGAGAGAAATGTGTCCTACCAGGGTTTGGGCTTCCCAAGGAAGAGTCCTAATATGGAGAGGATCACTGATTTGTTACCCATCCCTACCTCTATGGGCTAGTGATATGCATACTGGGGTACACAAATAAATACAACCTGGCACAAATTTTCTCTTGTGATACACTCATTACTCCATACATTGCTATGTATTCACCCTTTTGTGTGAAATGAAGAGTAGAGTGAACCCCAACTGAAGTCCTGAGAGGTGATGGGCATATACTTATCCTCATGCTCCCTCTACTTTCATTTTTTCTGGATCTTTGCCACTTGCTGTTCAATTTAGAAAAGCAAATAGCTTGTAATGAGCATACCTTGGAGATGCCAGAATTTGGATCACCTGTCTTGCTTACCTTTGCTGGATATATGACTTTTGGGTCATTCACTGGCAGTTCTATATCATAAGGGCGAGGAGGAAAGGTACTTGATAGGTTAGAAAGTTTATTTGGTATAGTAGTTTAAATGAGCATGGGTTGGAATAGTTATGGGCCTCTAAGTGGCACAGTGGATAGAGTGTCAGATCTGAAATCAGGAAGATTCGTCTTCCTGAGTTCAAATCTGACCTCAGACATTTACTATCAGTGTGACCCTGGGTAAGTCATTTAACTCTGCCTCAGTTTTCTCATAAGTAAAATAATCTAGAGAACAAAATGGCAAACCATCCCAAAATTTTGGCCAAGAAACCCCCAAACAGGGTCAGGAATAGTCAAAGGATTGAAAATGATTGAAATGACTGAACAGCAACAGGAATAATCCAAAGTGGAAGCAATGAGAAGCATCCTGGTTTAGAATTTGGAAGACTTAGGATCAAATGGAGGTTCTGCCATTCTTTAATTGAGTGACCTTGGGACAATTATTTCACCACTGTGGGCTTCAGGCCCCTTTGAATCCTATGATTTTCATTGAAAACTAGGAAAAGGATCTTAAGTAGTAATAATGACTGGTATTCAAAGTGTTGATGCAATAGTAGGTTTTATTCAGCATTTTAATGATTGTTACTAAAGTGGGATAAACTGGCCAGTAATTATGGAGAATAATAATGAAGAAATCAAAGAAACATGTGCAAACAGGAAAGGCAAAAAAATATGCATGGACCTTACCATATGGTGTAAGCACAATAGAGTAGGATTCTCAGGGAAGCTGAGAAGAGACTTTCTTGTAGGAAATTGCCCTGAAACTCAGGTGTTTGATGGGCATGAAAAACATGGAAAAGGTCTCAGGCAAGTGAAGAGAGCTAAGACTAAATTAGATAGCAGATGCAAAAGTGTTTTGAAGAATTAAAAGCACTATAGAAGCATAATTAATCCTTATGACATTAGAAAGGAACTGGCAGCAGAAGGGAAGAAGATACTCCAGAGCTAGATCTGGTTACAAAGTGGGTGAGGGATGGTACTTCTCTGTGTAGCCCTGGAGACACCTTTTATTTGGAAGGCAGTGGTGGTGTTTCTTTTTAGAGTAGAAATCCAAGGAAGGTAGCAATCTATTCAATTAGAAATTATGGATCATGCAGTCAGCTGATTCACAACTAATTAGTGTCAGAAGCAGGATTTAAATTCTGTCTTGCTGACTCCACGTCCAACAGTAACCACATTGCCATACTAAGAAGCAGAGGTAAAATTCTAAGCCTATTGTTACATGTAAAACAAGATAGCCCCGGGCATTTCAGAGCTCTTCCTGAGGAATATTCTGTGTATATGGGGCCCAGAGAAAGCCCAGATCCATATTTTAGGACTCTTCTGTCTCCTTAATTCACTAATGCCACATAAAAGTGGAGGAGTTGGAAAGATTGAGTAGTCCTTGTGGTTCTATCTAATTTGGCAGCAAGTAGAGAGAGCAACTTGGGTTCCTGTCAGCAGTCTCTACTGTCTATGTTTTCCTTAGTCTTCCAGTGGTTACTGGTTTAAAAGACATGGTAGCTGGACTTGTGCTTGTCAAATGCCCAGCTATATATGACACACATTGCTTACCTTAAGTATCTTGGTCGACACTGAATTCATCTTTTTCCATTGATGCTTTAATGAACCAATTATAGAATATATGTTTTCATTGCTTCCTTAGTCATCTTTGTTGGCAACTGATTCATGGCCCAATAGCTGTAATCACTAGAGATTTTCTTTTTAATGCTTAACCTAAGCTTTTATTTCCTTATCTTGAGGCAATTGCAACTTGCTCTCTTTGACAAATACCATAGCCATGGTGGTGATTGACTGCCTAGCAAAATGAACTGGATAAAGTTTGGATAGAGTTTGGCTCCCTACATCCTCAGGGCAGAGATTCTTGACTTGGGGCTGCCAAGACCAGAAAAAAAAAAGGTGACTAAAAATTTGATCCAGTAATGTGGCCATGATTTGGCTTGGGAACCCAATGGTGACATCTGCTCTGCAGTGTTATTTATAAGTGCTACTACAAACCCCTAAATGTTCCAAATCTATGCTCTTGTCTCTTCAGTCTTAAAATCTTAGCATGAAATATTTAGTACCCTAGGAAAGCTAAATTAGTGGTGAGTCAAAGTAATTAAGGCAAAGTAAATAATCTCCAAGGTTCTCATTCCCCGTGAAACTAATTTCATATCTTATCCTTCATGTGTTAAAAATAGTTTCCCACTAATTCAAGATGCCTGTGTACTGTGTTGGTGAAGTGCACTTCAGTTCTATTGAAAGGATGCAGATTAGAGAGTTATTTTCAATGGGGTGGATTTTTAAAATTATTTTTAAGAGAAATATTCATTTTGGCACCATGAGAGTGTGAGTTTTTCTGGGTGAACTGAGAGTCGGAAACAGCTGCACCAAGGCAGATGATGGGCCAACTAGCTTGTGATAACTTGCAGCTGGAATATCCTTTTTATCTTTTCTATGGAAGCAGAAAGATCCTATCCTTCTACCCCAGGAATAAATTATTTTCATTCTTTTTCAGAGTTCTTTGTTGACATTATGTCTACCTAGCCTTCTATCCAAAAAAACTGAAAATAGGCCTGCTTAATTCTTCTGAGCAATGGGAATGTTAGGACTCAGACGTATTTTTTCTGTCCTTAACAACATTGACAGAAAATAAAATAGGAAGGATTTTTGAGCCCTTTGGTTTGTAGATGTCAGAAAAAAAGCTTATTTTTTGGGCATTTTGGCCATGTAAATTAGCAGTGATCTGTGAATCGAGGGATTAATAAAAATAGGTCAGTTTACAAAAGTCTGACTATGAGAAAGCAGGTTACTCTAAAAATGAAAGTGTCATGTGATACCAATAGCATTGTTATTCTGGCCAATGATATTCATTGTTGTGGGATTTATCATAGCTGTGATGTTGTTCTGCTTGGAGAAAATTTGCCAACATGAGAGAATTTTTATACTCTCTCGCTAAGTCTGAGCAACCTCATCCAAACGTGGCCAATGAGTATTGTTAGAGTAAGGGGGTTACTGATGGGACAGATGTTCAGAGAGAAATGTTTAACATCTAAATCCTGCAGCTGCAACAGGAGATCATTATCACCTTTGTTGCTCACCTTCAAATTCCCTCAGTTATCTTCTTCTCTCCAGAGAGATGACTAAACCACAGAGGACATTTCTGGACCTGTTCTTCAGTGCAATACAGTCTTAATAATGTTTTGAAACAGCAAGATGGAAACAGAGATGGAAATGAAGACTAATGCCTATTGTCCACTTTGGTTGTCAGGAAGGAAGCAGTTTCCTAGAAGAATATATCTCATAAAGAAAGGCGATTTTAACACTATCATTTGTATTTGTGATATCTTTATACATATAATATGTCCCAAATGTCTTAGCATATCAAGTATGGTTACTCCCCATGTCCCCACCTTTTTTGGTGCAGAAAAATGTCTCTTTTCTGCAAAGATGACAATGAATTTCATAACTCCAATATATGTAATTTTATTGAATGCATATCAAGTTTTTATGAATATTGTAATAACTATGAGAGAACATTTAAAAATAAAAACAGTTTTTAAAGAAGCCTTTCTGCATATGTGCTGGTTTGCTTGCATATGCTACTGACAAGAAGTTTTGAGATTCTTGAAGGAAATTGTTTTGTAATCTACTATTTATTTGATTGGTTTGTTATTAGCATGGGCCAGCCATATCAGGGCTAAGAACATCAGAGGTTTAATTTTTACAGGTTTATTATTATTTTTTAATAATGCTTTTATCTAATGTTTTTCCATAGAGACAATTTGCCCTGATCTTCTGTTTGCAAATCTGTGGAGGTTACTGTCTATAAATTAATCAGGAATATAGAAGATAGACTGGAGCTTAGATCCTTAGATCCTTAAGAGAGCACTCTGCCTGCTCAAAAGTGGTAGTTTCAGGGGCAGCTGAGTAGCTCAATAGACAAAGACCCAGATTTAGAGATGGGAGGTCCTCAGTTCAATTCTGGCCTCAGACATTTCTTAGCTGTATGACCCTGGGCAAGTCAATTAACGCCCATTGCCTACCCCTTACCACTCTTCTGCCTTGGAACCAATAAATAGACGGTATTGATTCTAAGGTAGAAGGTAAGAATTTTAAAAAAAAGAGGTAGTTTCATTGGCTAGGCATGTTTTACAAAGATTCCCAGATCTTGGCAATTTATGATAATAAAATCTGAAAAGTACATATTTTCATAATCTTTGAAGAGTGATATGCTGCAAACTATTACTTCTGGATAAAAGTGCTATTGTTTGTTGTTTGATTTTGTTTTTTGCATGGAGGGAAGAATATCGCAAAGCAAGTATTAAAAATAATTTAAAAATCACATGATTGATGAAGGTAAAGTGGAATTAAAGCATAGTATTCAAAGGTTGATTATTTTGCTTGAAAGGGAGCTATTTGGGTAGCTTTCCTACACTGTATGTGGTATAAAGAACAAACCTCCCCATCTTTCTTTTTTTTTTTTTCTGAGAAGAGCCAAGATGTTATCTCAGTAATTGAAAATAATCTTCTAAAGTTGCTCTTTAACTAGAGTTACACAATCCCCTTTCAAATCAGCTGTTATCTTTCCTTACATTTCACAGAAAATGTTGCTGTCTGCACAGCCCCTGCTAACAACAAGATGAAGTGTAATTCTTTTCTTGATTTGAAATAAAGTATTTCTTTTGTAATTAGAGTGGTTCCTGGTTGTGGATGACAAGGGGGAGGTGTTTTTTCTACTGAGTTTGTGAGGATGCTCGGGGTGAAACATGATAAGAACCTTTACTCAAGCAAAGTTTTCTTATACAATAAATGTTTTCAAATATAAATCATATTCTCTGCTTCTCAAGATGTTTGATTTTTTATGTTTGGAAATATTTGCTTTCAGGAAAGGTAGCTACTTTCTAGATGAACAATATCGAGAGTTATGGATTTTTCTCTTAACACAATCCTGGAAATGTTGGAGCAGGCTTGGAATGTGTTAACATCAGTTTCCGTGTCCCCTCTGCCTCTCTGCAGAATTAGAATGTTTCTGTGTGCATGTATGTTGTGTCAAGGATGGAAGTATTTTCTGATAGTAAGAGTTAAAAATTGGCATGAATCACAAAGGAATGTTGTTGAATTCCCATTTCTGTAGGACTTCCAGAGTCTCCAGGATTCTTATCTACTTCCTAGGATCATAGGTTCAGATTTGGGACCTAGAGGTCAGTTGGTCAGACCCTTCTTTTTTTCCAATAGGTAAAACTGAGGCCAAAATAGGGAAGTGATTGGCCCAAGGAGCTAGAATTCTCAGCCTGTTTTCTCATCTGTAGAATGGGAATAATATTACTCGAACAGCTGACATTTTAGGAATGTGTTTTGTAAATGTTTATAAATGCTGTTATTCTCAACATCAGGGATTGCTGGATGGGGTGGGATTGGGAAGTGGGGCAAATTATAAGTACATTCATAGTCTCAGAAAATCAGCAATAATAGGTGAGGAAACTGAGACCCAGAGAGAGTTGGTAGAATGTCTTTCTATTTATTCTAGCATGTCATATTTACTTGTTCAAGTTGTGGTCCCTCTTCACTCTAAAATGGGATGAGATCTCCTAAACAAAGCTGATTTTTGCTTGAAATGCCTACTAACCTAAGACACCCATTCAGTAAACACTTTTTAAGCACCTACTTTGTGCCAGACACTGTGCTAAACTCTGGGATACAAAGAAAGGCAAAAGCCAGTTCCTACCCTAGAGGAACTAAGAATCTAATGGTGATTACTGACTTGGGTGGAACTCTGTAGTGTATGTATTTTATAGATGAGGGTAAGTAAGTACTAAGAAGTTTAATATCTATCCTAGACTTCTAGGTCTAGTGAAATCCCTAGTTGAACCCAAACCTTGTAAGTAACAGCCAGCGCTCCTCCTTTCCCTCCTCTCCCCAAAACAAAATTATTAATTCATGTTTATTTTCTCCTTAGTTAGTGGTAAGGATTTTACTGTATCTACTAGGCTACCCATCCAAATGACAATTAAGATTTACTTTTTGAAATGGGATAACATAGAACACACTTCTACAGAACCTCCTGACTTTTGGAATTCCTCTCATTCACATCTGCTCCCCAATTACCAAGCCACAGGCATTTTTCCCATCTTTAGTCATCTCTAATAGTCTGCTAAAGTTCTATTCCCATGGAGATGACCCTGGATTCTTACAAAGTGTGCTAGTGGAAATGATGCTCTTGTAATGTCCCACCAAGCTGGAAAGACTTCAAAGATGAGTCTTAAATCCATACTAATTAAGTCTGGAGATATTCATCATTAGAGTACTGGTCACCCAGTGATTAATATCTTTGGTCATGACCATTCATGAAGGTCATGATATTGTAAGAGGTAATTCAAACTTTGTGACCTATGTGGTTCCTTCTGACTCTAGAATTAAATGATTCTAGAGAAGCTAGGTGGATAGAGAACCAGGCCTGGAAATTGGAAGTCCTGGGTTTGAATCTGTTTTCAGATACGTCCTAGCTGTTTGACCTTGAGCAATTGTCTACCCTTTACTACTCTTCTGGCTTAGAACGAATACTTAGTATTGATTCTAAGACAAAAGATGAGGGTTAAAAAAACAAAATATGACTCTGCAACTTCAAATCCTGAGCTCTCCCTAACATCAGTGTTGACTATATTTATGTATAGTAAGTTCCTTAAAAGGCATTTTAGAAAAATATCCTGCATATGAGTTTTGCGTGTCTCCCATAGACTTACGTTTTTTTTTTTGTTTTTATTTTTGTTTTTGTTTTTTACTTCCTTTAAACACATTAAAAAAAACCTTCTGACTTAGGTCACTCAATGGATAAACATTTATTTAGTACCTTCCACACATCAGGCACTGTGCTAGGCTCTGGGGATACAAAGAAAGTAAAAAGCCACTCCCTTCGGTCAAGCCACCTGATTTAGGTGGATTTCTATAGTATAGCTACTTTACAAGTGAGGTCAAGTAAGTGCTAAAACATTAAACAGTTATTCCAGACTTACAACCATAGTTACTGGCAGTACCATGATATATTATATTGAAAGAAAATGAGCTGGGAATTAGAAGGCTTCCATTGTACTGCAGACCCTGCTATAAGCTAGCTGTTTGATTTGGGGCAAATTGTTCATCAATATGGGTCTCATTTTTACTTTTGTTAATTAGGAAGCCTGAACTAGATAATTACCAGGTTACCCCTTCTCTTAAAGAGCTTGTGTGCTTATTAATATGGGGTTCTCCGATTCCTTGATTAATGCTTATACAAAACAGTTCATTCCTTATGACATGAAAAGGGGTGTAGCCACTTAACATGTCGGGAACAGTTATGTAGTTTATAGATTACTTAGGTCTTTTTCTTCTCTTTTGTGAAATGCTCTTCCCCATCCAATTTCAATGACTATGGATATCTAAAATATATACGAGGCATGGAACTAGGTATTGTTATTCATATTTGAGTTCATGATTACTAGAACAAGTAAGGTTGGAAAAGAATTTGATCTTGATAGCCAAAATGGGGGTTTTCTGTCCATTTAGCTTTCCCCTCTTCAGTTTTATCCTAAGTAATTAAGATGTGACCCTAAATAGTGCTTTGAAGTAAAAAAAAAAACCAGCATTCTATTTCACAGACATCTTTGCCTTCATACCTGAGTAGTTGAGTGACAGCATAAGGACAAAAAGGAAAAATGGTGGGTTGGCAATAGTGTAAATGGCTCTATCTCCAGTTTACATTTATCCTCAGCTTCCAAATGGAGAACAAAATAGAGGGAAAAAGAGAAAGAATCAGTGACTATGTTTAAAGTGCTCCTGGGCAACTGTAATTTATGGTTTTCTCACTTAAGCAAGATGTTGCCAGATGAATTCCTCAGATTTTTGCCAACACTGAGCTATCCCTCCAGACATAACTCAGCAGTCATATCCATCACAGATACATTCATGCACATTAAGTATCATGTCTTTACCCACAATGCATGATAAGCAATGTTAAGTCCAGTTTTATTTGACATCTTCCTCAATGATGTAGAAGGAAAAGAGAAAAAGAGCATGTTAATTAAATTTGCAAAGAGAGGCAGCATGGCTGAGCGTGCTTATGGTAGAAGAGAAGCTTAAGAATGTTTTGTTCCCAGTTCTGCTCTTGACTCTGTGGGTAAGTCATGTAATCTCTCTAAGGGTTAAAGCCCAATAGTGAATAATACTGTAGGAATGCAGTGGGAGCAATATATTTTACTTGCGACGGAATAAGCACTGGGAAAACTTTCAAATATTTATTAAGAAGAATTTCATAGTAGACAAACAGGTAAAGAAGATACAGGTAAAGAGAGAGGAAAGTATGCTAAAGCTATCACCTCTTTAATTACAAGTATAGACAGATCTTAAGAGAATGAAATTCCTACAGAGAAATGTGAGCTGACATGTCAAGGGCAAAACTCATAAGAACATGGGTATTGAAAGGGAAGATAATGTTTTGAATATAGTTATATCAATAAGTTTTTGTGAAAATAAGGTTTTATGTGAAGTCATAGTGTATCTTGACTCCTCTGAGAGAGTTCATCTTCTAATGGCTTAGATTTTGAGTGTCCAACAATTCTAATTTGTTACTGAAAATGTCTTCAATTTTTGTTGATTTTATTGTTGATCTTGCTTTCCCAGAACCTAATTTTTTCTTAGCTTAGCCTACACTCTCTTGGAGGAAAATGAGATAGTCATTACTATAGACATTTCCATTTTGATAGTACTGTCAACTGGAAAAAAACCTAAATATCAGAAGATAAGGAGATAGCTTCAAAGTCTGACATTCTAGCTGAACTTGAGCACCTCACTTACCTTTCAGCATCTTACTTTCTCCATTAATAAAATAGAAACAATCATAGCTGTATCATAGAAATGTTGAGAAAACTCAGTATTTCAGGGATCTGTTATTTGGACAATATGACTACACCTCCACTAATGCAAATTAAGACCATCCATGACTTAGAATAATCTTTATGAGTTGCTATAGCTAAAAAAAAAGCCATTGCTTGGTGACCAATCCTCTTGTGATGAGCTTCTTCAAATAAACTAAGCTGATCCTCAGGAAACAGATAAACACGTTACTTAGCAGTAATTGCCTTCTTTTGGTAAGACCTTTAACTCCACTGACCCAGTCTTAGAGAACCTAGGCTCATGTCTTTGACAAGCTGATGCACCAGAGTAAAATTTTTATGTAGAGATGAGATAATAAATGAAACAAACTAAGTGAAAAAGTTTTAGATTCTATTAATAAAGTATATAAATGAGAAGTAACTAAACTCTATGACTTTTCAGTTAGCCAAATTCATCCTGCTCCCTTCAACCTCTTGCCATCCCCTTTGCTTAGAATATGATCCTTTCCCATCTTGACATGTTGAAATCCTATCCTACTTTAAAGGTACACCTTACATACCATCTCTTCCATGAAACATTTTAGGGTTCTCCAAATCAGAAATGAATTCATTTCTTTTTTTCCTCATGTTTCTTTTATGTACAAAAACTCAGAGCATTTGTAATTTTATTAGTTTGGGTAATTCCAAATCTGGGAACTCTTTTAATCAAAGAACATCACCTTCACTCATTTAGTTGAATAAACAGGAAGCATTTATTAAGTGCCTAATATGTCCTAGGCACTGTACTAAGTGCTAGAGATATAAAGAAAAGCAGAAGACAGTCCTTGCTCAAGTGGTTTGAAAACTAATGGGGAAAATGACACGAATATAATTATATTCAAGTAAGATATAGGCAGGATAAATTTAAAATAATAACAGAGGGAAGGCAATAACATTAAAGGGTATCAGGAATGGAAGTTGAGATTTTAGGTGGTACTTGAAGGAAACTAGAAAGCCCAGGAAATGAATATGAAAAGGGACAATTTCTCATGGCAGTCAGTCACAAAAATGCTTGGAGTCAGGGGATGGAATGCCTTCTCTGAGAAAATTCAGGGAGGTCAGTATTTACTGGATTACACAGTATCTAGGGGTAGGTAAATTATAAGAAGACTGGAGAAGTGGGAGGAGGTCTGGTTTTGAAGGACTTTGAAAGCCAAATAGAAGATTCTGGGTTTGATTCTGGAGGCAAGTGATCCTGGGGATAACATGGTTAGACCTGTACTTCAAGGTTAATTTGATAGTTGGTTGGAGTATTTGAGGGGAGAGACTTGGGAAAAGCAGGCCAAAATAGCAGCCTATTGCAGTAGCCAAGGTGTGAGGTGAGAAGGGTATGTGCAAGAGTGGTAATAGACTCAGAGGAGGCGGAGGGCATATACAAGAGATGTTATGAACATAACATTGATAGGTTTTAAAAACAGGTCTGAGAGAGAATAGGTTTCAAGGCTGATATCTAAATTGCAAATTTGGTGACTAAGAAGATAGTGATGTCCTAGACCAGTGGTGTAAAAATCAAATAGACATGGGAACAACTAATCAATATCTAAGAATCTCTGTGGGGTGTATATTAGCTTAGTTTTAAAATGTCATTATTAAAAGCCATTGATAAAAAATTAAGTAATCATATGCTTCAAAATATCTATAGCAGCACTTTTTGTGATAGCCAAGAAATGGAAACAAAATGGGAAAACCTTTTGTTTGGGAAATGGCTAAACAAACTGACAAATTGTGGTACATGAATAAAATGCAGTAATACTATATTATAAGAGAAGATGTATATGATTAACACAGAGAAGCGTGGAAAGATCTATATGAACTGATGCCAAATGAAATAAACAGACCTCTAATGAAGAGGAAATAAAAGCAATCTTTAGGAGCTATTTTGTCTAGTTTTATATGACAATAAATCTGATAATCTAGGTGAAATGGATGACTATTTACAAATATATAAATTACCTAGATTAACAAAAGAGGAAATAGAATATTTAAATAATCTAATCTAGAAAAAGAAATTGAACAAGCCATCAACAAACTCCAGAAGAAAAAACCCCTGGGCTAGATGGATGCACAAGTGAATTCTATCAAACATTTAAAGAACAATTAATCCCAATATTATACAATCTATTTAGCAAAATAAGCAAAGAAGGAGTCCTACCAAATTCTTTTTGTGACAAAAAATATGGTGCTAATACCTCAGCCAGGAAGACCAAAAATAGAGAAAGAAAATTACAGACACCAGTTTCCTTAATGAACATTGATGCAAAAATCTTAAATAAAATTCTAGCAAAGAGCCTACAGCAAAGAATTATTCATTATGACCAACTAGGATTTATATTTGGATTGCAAGGCTGGTTTAATTAGGAAAGCTATCAGTATAACTGACCATATCAATAATCAAATTAACAGAAATCATATGATCATCTCAATAGATGCAGAAAAAGCCTCTGACAAAATGTAACATCCATTCCTATTGAAAACACTAGAAAACATAGGAATAAAAGGGGCTTTCCTTAAAACAATATGTCCTATTTATTTAAAACCATTAGCAGGTATCATCTGCAAGGAGATAAGGTAGAAATCTTCCCAATAAGATCAGGAGTGAAGGAAGGATGCCCATGATCACCACTATTATTTAATATTGTACTAGTAATTCTGGCTTTGGCAATTAGAGAAGAAAATGAAATTGAAGGAATTAAGTAGGCAATAAGGAACCTAAACTGTCATTGTGTGTAGATGATAGGATGGTATACTAGAATCCTAGAAAATCAACTTTAAAACTAGTTGAAATGATTAATAACTTTAGCAAAGTTACAGAATATGAAATAGACCCACATAAATCATCAGTATATATATATGTATATATATTTTTTTTTCCAACAAAGTCCAACAGAAAGAATTAGAAAGAGAAACTCCATTTAAAATCACTCTAGACAATATAAAATACTTGAGAATCTATTTGCCAAGATAAATGAAGGAATTATATGAACACAATTACAAAACACTTTTCACACAAATGAAGTTAGATCTAAAGGAAAAAAAAACATTAATTGCTCATGGGTAGGCTGAGCTAATATAATAAAAATGACAATCCTACCTAAATTAATTTATTTATTCAATACCATACCAATCAAACTACCAAAAACTATTTTATAGAACTAGAAAAAAATAAGAAAATTCACCTGGAAGAACAAAAGATCAAAGGAAATAACAAGAATTAAATAAACAAAGCTGAGAAAACAATATACACATCAACTATAATATAAATCAGAAGAATAAAGACACACTAAAAAATCAAAAGAAAATATAACAAAATTATAACGATCAAGTGGGTCTCTATTGAAGAAATATGAGAAATTCCTCCCACTCCAACCCTTTGCAGACATGGAAGGTTCAGAGGTGTTACACATATAGCACATATTTTTGGACTTTTTCCAATGTATTTACCAAGCCTGCTGATTTTTTTCCTCTTTTAAAAAATACTAATTTTCAGATGGGATGGATCTCTGTGATGAGGATAGGTAGGGATACTTGGGATAACTAGGATGATATAAGAAACAGAAAATATCAAT
Organism: Gracilinanus agilis; assembly: GCF_016433145.1. Classification (NCBI taxonomy): domain Eukaryota; kingdom Metazoa; phylum Chordata; class Mammalia; order Didelphimorphia; family Didelphidae; genus Gracilinanus; species Gracilinanus agilis. Next base: position 591,203,032 of record NC_058132.1, on the reverse strand, counting down.
AAAAGCTCATTTAAAATCTGACATCTATATTTTATTTTATTCTTATTCATTTTGTTTAACATTTATTAATTACATTTTAATCTGGTTCCTATTGATCTCCAGAGCCCCTACCAATGTTTTATACCTCTGTCTCATATTATAATTGGGAAATTTAGGAGAAGAGTATAGAAAAAGAATAAATTTAGTTTTTAACATATTGAGCTTTAGATGTGAATCTGGAGTTTAGAAGGGAGGTTAGGGATGGATAAGTAGATCTGAGACTCATCAACGTAGAGATGATAATCAAATGGTTGGGAGCTGATACTTGCAAAGAGAAGTCCAGGATCAACCTTGTGAGATATCCCTAGTTAGCATGCATAACCTGGATGAAGATCTAGCAAAGAAGCCTGAGAAAGAACAGTCAAGCAGGTAGAACAAGAACTTGGAGGTAGTTAGTGTCATGGAAACTTAAAGAGAAGAGAGTATCAAGGAGAAAAGAGTTGTCAATAGTGGCAAAGAGATCAAGTAGGATGAAGACTAAGAAAAGGCCATTAGATTTGGCAATTGAGAGGTCATTATTAACTTTGAAGAGAGTAGTTTTGGTTAAATGCTGAAGTTAGATGTCAGACTATGGAGTTAAGAGAGTGAGATGAAAGAAGGTAGAGGCACCTTAGCTACAAAAAGGAGAGATACAGAATAATAGCTAGTGAGAATAAAGAGATAAAGTGAGGGTTTTTAAGGATGGGGGAGGCATGAGAATGTTTGTAGGTAGCGGGGAAATAGCCAGTAGAAAGGGAAAGATTCAAGATCAATGAGATAGAAGAGATATAGAGGGGCCAATATGCTGGAGGAGATGGGAGCATCTGTCCATGCAGAGAGAGGTTAACCTTTTCAAAGGAAGGATTTCATCTTCATTGGAGGCAGGGGTGAAGGAAGAGAGTGGCTAAAGACATCTGGCTGATGTGAGATAATGAAGAGGTGAGAAGAGGAAACTCAATGAATAGCTTTAATTTTTCAGTGAAATATGAGATAAGATTCTTAGCTGAGAGGATGGAGGAAGGAAACCTCTAGAAGATTTGAGGGTGGATGAAAAAGAATGGAAAAGCCTTTGTGGAAAGATATATAATGAATTAATTAGGGAAGTGTAAAAGGATTGCCTTGCCACAGTGAGGGCCCATTTGAGATTATGTAATAAAAAATTGTAGTAGATTATATATATATGGATAAGATCAGCAAAAGGATAAAAGGGGCAAAGGACTGGAGAGAAGAGGAGAGTTGAACTGTGTAGAATTGAATTGGACCACCAGGGAATCAACATAGGAAAAGGAGGAGGAGTATATGGATAGTGCAGGGTGTAAGGACTGGAGAATGGTTATGTTTTGGCCAAAGAATGAGGTTTGGGGTTGAAAGCAGAGGGAGAGGTGGAATGACAACAGATTGTGGTCTCTTTCACTCACCTTTAAACCCTGTGCAATCTGGCTTCTGAGTTTATCACTCCACTAAAGTTGCTCTCTCCAAGTTGACAATTGATTTCTTGCTTGACAAATATGATAAATGGCCTTTCTTTGAATCTCATTCTTCATTTCTCCATAACATTTGACTATTTTTCTGGATATTTTCTTTTGGGGGTTTCTATGACATTGTCCTTACTTGGTTCTTTTAATTAATGCTTATTGAAATACTTAGTGAACTTTTGGGAAAAAAAAACGCCCAATTTAATTCATGGATTTTCTGCTTACCCAGAAGTGTTCCTAGTTTTTTGAAATTTAATGCCTTATACAGAGTAGATATTTTATAGGAATTTGCAGAAATGAACTGAATTTAGTTGCATCTGAGCTAAGATAGAGATGCTGATTGGTGTAGTGGTAGTCATGCTGGTCTTGGAATCAGAAAGTCTGAATGTTAGAGCTCTAGCTTCAACACAGCCTGTATGAATATAAGCAAGTCAATCTCTCTAAAGCTCTGCTTCTTTCTTCCTTTATTATTAAAAAACCCCATGCCTTCTGTATTAGAATCAATACTATATATTGGTTCCAAGGCAGAAGAGTGGTAAGGATGAGGCAATGGGGATTAAGTGACTTTCCCAGGAACACATGCTAGGAAGTGTCTGAAACCAGAATTGAACCCAAGACCTCCTGTCTCTGAGCCTGACTCCTAATCCATTGATACACCTAGCTGCCCCCTTTTATTTATTTATTTTAAAACCCAATTTCTTTATTTGTAAAAAGTGGGCATAATATTGGGAAGGTGCTTTATAAATCTTAAGATACTCTTTAAATATGAGCTATTATGAAAAATCATTCTTCATACCATTAAGAGATAATAGAAAAAAACTGAAGCAAATGAAGAAAGAGAAGACCCAAGCCCTTTGAATATGTCCCATTTATATTTATTCCATTGTGAGCATTTCCTCTGTGCCTGATAATCCATGGATCACCAACCCCAGAGAATTCAAAATTTTATTTTCCCGGCAGGGAAGAGTTTTTCTGGGAATAAGAAGATATTCCCAACGTGTTAGGAAGATGTGTCTCCAAGGGGACATCTCTATGTGCTTTGGGGGAAGACCTAAAGACTATCTTTAACTCTGTTTCCATGTATAAAATAGTAAATTTTTGAACTTTAATAATAAACATTTTATTTTTGGTGGAAATTCAGAATGGATAGGGTGATAAGAGTTACTGTAGCATGTTAGATTAACTAGTAGTTTAACATCTTTTTATTTTAATATGTATAAGTCATTTTACTTATATCTCAGAAATTATTGGCCAGATTAAATACCTTGGGTTCCTTAAAACTAATATTTGCACACACACACACACACACACACACACACACAAAATGCAGAGCAAAAATATAGTAATTATAATGTTAAGAGTGTCTTTACTTGCTTCATGAGGTTGCTGTGAGGTTTAATTGTTTACTTACTGATTGCTTAGCTGCCTTAAAGTTGGACAGGGCTATCTGGTAGGGCTGATTATTGCCATTATTACTGTTTTTATTGTTGTTAGTTTAGAAAATAATGTTAGTCACATTCTCAGAGATCACTGGCTGGTTTAAGTTTTAAATTAATCCATGCCCTACTAATTGCCTGGTAAGGAGCAAGGCTAATCCCCCGCTGGGAAACAGGTGTGTTCCCCATCATAGCAGCTACCTCTGACGTAGCTATTCCTGGTGTCACCAAGCACTCCATTTCCATAGTTCCTTCTCTGCAGTGCAGCCTATACCATAGGGGCTCATCTCCATGCACCTGTGTCAAAATGGAAAAAAGAGAAGCCTCCACATGCCCTTGAATTACAAAGTCTTTTTACTTCAGGGTAAAATAGCGGCAACTAAACAAAAGCAGCTAATATCAACAGCTTCTGGGTCCTCATGAGGTTGACATAATCCTGGTGTCAGGTAACAAAGACTCAGGAGTTTTGTTAGGACCTGTTATATCATCTTGGAAAGAATTATAACTGTATTTGCTCTTTGCCTTCCGTGCTTTACTCTGAAACTATTCATCAGAATTGAACAACACTTTATCCTATTGACTCTACTTGTTCGGTTTTTTAAAAACAGTAAAACTATTTTTTTTTTCATGTAGGACAGCATATTCCTCCTGTCTCCTTTTAAAAGCATAAAACCTTACAAATCTCAATACTTCCATGTTATATCATAGTGTAAATGTTAAAATGGCACTTTAAAACACTTTATACAATTAGAAGAAGCTTGTAGACCTCGTCTGAATTATTGCAGATTCCAGATGAGAGCATTCACTGCATTCTTGGAAGCCTGTTCCTAGTTCTTTGGATCCCTGGACTGTGTGATCTAGACTGTTATTTAATCTCTGTCTCCTCCAAGTGAAAAATAATCTTTATTTGGGGCTCCAATTCTGTTCAGGTACCAACATCGTGGAATTTAAACTTAGCCTCTGGCTTATGAACTCTTGTGATAAGAACTCACATTTATATAGTGCTTTAGAGTTTATAAATCACTTTCCTCACAACAACCTTGTGAGAGGAAGTTCAAATATCATTGGTCCCCTTTTACCAATAAGAAAATTGAGAGAGCTCAGATTCAATTTTAGGCTTTATAATTGCCATACCAGTGCTTGCTTCAACAGCACATATACTAAAATTGGAATGATACAGAGAAGATTAGCATAGCTTCTGCACGAAGATGACACTCAAATTAGTGAAATGTTCCATATTAAAAAAAAGTTGCCATACTAGTGATCTTTCTTCTATACCATGCTAAATAGCATTCAGATATTATCATTTCTGCCCAAGTTTGTGGGCTGAATGAGCCCAGGACTTTATAGTGTGAAGACATTTTATTTTCTTTTGTGCATTTAAACATTTTAGTCTGTGATCTCACTTATGTGTATATATTCTTCACTGGTACAGATTGTAATCTGTCCACATCTCATCCTTTGTGACTCTTGTCCATGACATTCTGTCTCTAGAGGGTGTACCTCAAAAGTGGTGATGAGGAGGTTGATTGTGATCTCTCTTTTAAAAAAATTCTGAATTTAGTAAATGTCCAGGACAATGAGTGTTTCCATATACAAAGCAAAATAGAAAAAGAGGATTGCATGTGCAGCCATGAACCTGTAAGTGTTTTCTAGCTTGCTGCTCCTTCCAAGTATACAAAAATCCAACATGTTCTTTTCAAAGTTGTCTGGCTTGTTGTCTGTTTTTCCTACTGATGGTGGTTCTAGGTATGCAGTGGTTAGAAGTGCCAAATCTTGAGTCAGGAAGTTTAATCTTCCTGAGTTCAAATCTGTCCTCTGACACTTAATAGCCATGTGACCTTGGGCAAGTCACCTAATTCTGTTTGTCTCAGTCTCCTTTTTTGTAAAATGAACTGGAGAAGGGAAGAGCAAACCATTGCAATATCTCTGCCAAGAAAACCACAAATGGAGTAACAAAGGATTGAATTTGACTGAAATGACTAAACAACAGCAATTGAAAAACCCTCTCTCCTTCTCATTTTCCTACCCGCTTAAAAGAAAGTAAAACAGAATCCTCTTATATATAATCAAGCAAAACAGATCCCTACAGTAGTGATGTTCTGTATCTTGAGTTTATCACTTAACTGTCAGAAAATAGATAGCATGTGTCATCCTCATGGAATCGTGGATTGTTTGGAATCCTGATTTTTCATTGAATTGACCAGTAAAGTATTTTTTAAAAAAACTGTTTTACTTTACAATGTTGTTATTATCACATAAATTAGAATCATGATTGTTCATTAAATTGACCAGTTAAGTTTTTAGTTTACTTCTTTTACTTCACAATATTGTTTTTGTTACATAAATTGTGCTCCTGGTTTTGCTCACTTTATTTTGCATCAGTTTATACTAGTCTTCCAAGATTTGTCTGAAACTTAACCCCTTTGTAATTTTTTACAATATTCCATTATATTCATATCTCATTGTGTTCAGTCATTCCTCACTTAATAGATATTACCTTAATTTCCAGTTCTTTGTCACTTCAGAAATAACTATGATAAAATGTTTTCATGCTTAAAGTCCTTTTTCCCTTTCTTTGTTTTTTTTGTTTTTTTTTTTTTTGTGGGCATAGGCATATTAGTGGGTGTTACTAAATCAAAGAATACCAATAGACTTTTGGAATTTTCTTTTTAGAATTTCACAGATTTATCAGCAGTGTGTCAGTCTTCCCATGCTCCTCTAAAAAGTAATTTTCCTCAAATTTTTTTCCAATCCAATGTTTGAAGTGGAATGTCAAAATTATTTTAATTTATGCTTCTTTAATGATTAATGTTTTGAAGCATTTATCATATATCTATTGATAGCTTAGTTTTTTAAGTTTTGAGAGCTAGTGTTCATTTTTGGGGGCATATCTATGGAGAAATGTGTTTTCCTTATGTATTTTGGATATCAGATATAACTTTTCCTTCTAATTTTAACTTGCATTAATTTTATTTCTGTAAAACTTTTTCATTTTTATGTGTTTGAAAATATCTTTTTTATCTTCTTTGGTGATGAATTCTTCTGCTATCCATAGTTGTGATAGGTATGTAGTTGTTTGTTCCTCTTATTTGTTTATGATATGACCTTTATGTTTAAAGTCACGAATTCGTTTAGAACTTTATTGGTTTATGGTGTGAAATATTGGTCTAAACCTAGTTTCAGCAAAGCTGTTTTCTAGTTTTCATAGAAGTTTTTATTTAATTCTAAATCCTTGCCTACTTTTGGAGTATTTGGGATCTTTGGTATTATTGAACATTATGCAGTTACCTTCTTTGCTTCTTATTATTGTGTGCTACTGACTAACTTCTATACTTTTGAACCAGAACCAGATACTTTTGATGATTACTGAATTATTATATAGATTGAGATTTGGTATTGCTAAGATCCTTTCCAATCCCTTTTTCATTATTTCTCTTGAGATGCTCAACTTTTTGTTCTAGGTAAATTTTGTAATTTTTTCTAACTCTATACGGTAATCTTTTTGAAATTTTATGAAGAATTAAATAAAGAATAAAAAAGAATAATTTTAAATGCCACACTTGATTTTACTGCAGTTTCTGATATTTACTGGTGGTGTACTATTCTAGGTCTTTTCTATTTTTTAAATTTCCCTTGCTCTATAGAGCTTGTACAGGGAGCAGAGCAACAAGACTGCCCAGATGTTCCATCTCTAAGACATAGTCATGAAAATTGCCTGAAATTGAAACCAATTTTTCTGTTTAAAGGCAAAATCTGGAGTGGAAAGTTCAGACTCTCAGTTCTAAGATTGAAAGGACCCAGTGACAGATGAATGGCTTTTGAGCCGATTTATAAAACAAATTAATCAGTGCTTGGCTTACTTAAGACACATAAGTAATAAGGTATGAGTTTTCTCTTTCCTCTAAATATCAGTTCCAATCCCCAGCATTTTTTTCTCTTGAGTCCTTTCTCTTTTGTTTTTCAGAAATTTCTGTCAAGGTCATTCTCTGTCCTTAGACTTCCCTCCTGGGATCTTCTTTTCTCTAGCTGCCTTTTTAATAATTCTCCACAACCCTCCAACTTGTGTTATTTATTTATTTATTTATTTATTTATTTTTGCTCATCTCTAATAATTAAGATTATGTTTTGGTTCCTGTTGCCCCTCCACCTTCGAACACCCTGTTGGTGTGGTCTTGCCTCTTCTTAGACTTGCTCTTAAACCAGCTTCTGTTCCCTTCAGTCTTGTGAAACCATTCTCATCAGGGGCTGCCAGAACCACCAGTCCCTTGCCTCCTCCTGTGGTATGTTCAAGCTTCAGCACCTCATACTGGTATTGCTTAATAAATAAATAGTAATCATTTGTGAGGGAGCCCTTTCCCATTTCTTTCCTTGAGAATTGACTCCACATTGCCTATATAAACATTGCCTTCTGGATAAGCTTGTACCCTGTTGGTAATCCATAAATGCTAAGATGCATTTTAGATGTAATTTATATTCACAGAAGTTTACACAGTGCATTATTTAGGCAGTTCAGCACCAAGGAGAGTGATTATTTGCTTTCCTTTGGGTTCAAGGTCAGTGGAGGATTTACTGTGTTTAGGCCTCTGCTATGCTGTTGGCAAGATGTAATTTTTCCATAATAGATGGAAAGCCAAACCCTGTATAAACACACTTTAATAATGGTGAAAGCACTGGCATAGCCTTACAGTGAGGAAATATTAAAGTTCATATTCCCGTAGCTTAGGCTTAATTGACGCAAATGGTCTAGGTATTTAAATGTTGGTTGTTTGTTTTTATACACTTTTTTTCTTAGTGCTTATTCACAAGCCTCTCATTCTTCAAAAGATATATCTTTAACTGCCTTTCCTACAGTTTCACTTAGTCTCTGTCTTGTCACCAAATCCTTGGGGCAGATTTACAACATTCTTTGTGACCCTTTAGAAATCTCTGTCCTTGTATCTCAGCATCCATTCCTCTGACTGTCTCTAGGGCTTAACCATACTGCTCCTTCACTGCCTGCCAGTTCACTGTAGAGTGACCCGAGGTGCTCATTTGTGATACAGGCAGGAAGCTTCTAGGTCTATCTGCATAAAAAAGCCATTGGAGCCAATTCAGGGCACTTTGGGGCATGATTTTCTGGGAAGCCCCAAAGCTTACACTTTCAGTTGGAAGGAATGCTAGCCAGCTAGTACATCTGGTGCCTAGTAAGTACCATGCACCCTGTGGGCTCTCAATAAATGTCAGTTGATATGGAAATCCTGACTAGGGGGAAAGAAATTGATAGTTACTAAAAATCAGAGGCAAAGCATCTTTTTGTGTGTGTGAGGGAAAGAAACAAATTCTCCTTTCTTCTCTGAATACTTTAGTCTACGCCCTATTTCAAGTGCATGATGGATCTCTCCTAAGGTACGGGAAGTCAGATTAAGTCTCTTGAATGGACACTAGCACTGCTGTGTCTTTTCTATCTTGCAATAATAAGGGGCTTTTGAGTTTTGCCTGGACTATCTTTTCAAGTAGTCAGAATAGGGCTTTGGGACAGATATCTGAAACCTCCCCAGGCAGTCCTCATTGGAAAAATTCTTACAAAGAGTGCTTCTAACAGTTGCTGAGTTAATAGAGTCAAGGTACTCTCTGATCCTTCAGTAAAAATGCCATATATTGTATTATTTTAGAGGGTCTGTACATAGAGATGAATGTGCCAACAGGCTAACGCAGAGATGGAGTGTGAATCAATAAAGTGGCTGAGGTTGGGCCAAATCCATTTATTCCCACATTCTTTAAACCATTTAAACTTTTTCCTTAGCCTCTCCTACTGGGCAAAGGATTGGTTCTTGGTTTTAATATTGATATCTTTTGTTTCTCATTCATTTATTTATAGCTTCTAGCCACATTTTGAAGCTTTTAGTTGGCCGAGGTATATCTCTGACATTTCAGAATTCACTTTCTTTATTGACAAAGGTCCAGGTAGCAAGGTAATTGTTAAGCTCTGATTTTAGTCAATATGATCAGAGGAACAAGGCTTTGCCTGACATTCAAGGCCTTCTGCCTTTTATCCCTTATGTAATTTTTTATTTTTGATTCTTACTATTCTCTTTCTCACACCCTAAGGTTTAACCAAATCGGACTATTTGCCTGTCTCAGAAACTATCCTTTGGTATTCTCATCTTTTTGTTCTTCATCAAGCTATTACCTCAATCTGGAAAATCCTCCCCTTTCCTCTTGCACTGTTTAGATTTGCCTTTCATTTCCTGTCAATCATTTAAGGATTTCTTCAAATTCCATCTCTTCCATGAAGTCTTCTCTGACCTTCCATCCAGCAGTAATCTCATTTATCTCTGAACTAACTCATCTCCTTGAGGGTGGTAGGAACCACACTCTTTTTCATAAGATAATTGCCATGCCTAGTACAATATCTTGCATGCAGAAGACAATTGTTGAATTACTTCTGCTATTATACTCTCATATTCTTTCTTCACCACTCTTGATAAGTATATATGATTCTCCAAACTAGATTGTAAACTCCAAAAGGGAAAGGATCTTGGTTTGTGCATTATTGGTTTCTGAGTTACTACCTAGCCTGATGTAGCACATAATAGGTCTTCTTTGAATGTTTGTCAAATGAATTAATGAGCTCTATGAATATAGTTTTGTGAATTGACAATTTTTATTGCTTTCCATTAAAAAGCATAAGAAAATATGCACAGTGAACACCAATATGTTTGTTGACTGTTGACTGACAACTTTATTCCAGATTCTCCTTCTCCATGAAATTTTTCTAGATCAGCTTTGACACCAGTCACCACAGACACACCCTATCTTTTATTCTTCTCCTATCTCTGATTATTAGCATTTGTGTAAAATCTATTTCTGTCTCTGTTTCTATAAAGGGAATAGGATTGATTTTTTTCAGGGATGACTAGGAATGTAGGTAGTTTCTTTTAGAATCCTATAGATAGTGACTTGTGATGCCTATGGTAAAATAGTATTTGTGCCTTGTTCAAAAGGAGAGAGCCTTACACATGGGGTACACTTTCTGAGTCTATTCAGATAATATAATTTATGTCAAGATCATTTACTTGAGATGGCTGTCTTTCATCATGGCCTCACCAATACTGTATATGTAGATAACTGTGTAGATGTGTATCTCCTCCTTACAGCTTATTTCAAATGTCCTGAGGGGAGGAATCTTTGTTAGTGCCCAGATCAACCATAAGTCATGTCCAGTGTGTCAGATATGATGTGCAACTAAGTGGTGTGGTTGGTAGTGGCTACTTACAGTGACCCACCTGCTCAATGGTATCTCATTAAGAATAAGTAATTTCTTTGAGTTTAAGCATCTGTCTCCCAGAAGACTCCTTGAAATGCAAATGTGATACCTTGAGGGATAATGGATTAACTCATCATTTACTACTCAAACATTTTAGCTGCTATTAGTTTTTCAGAGCAGTTAGCTGAAATATGACTGAGGGCAAAGTTCTAAGGGAGGGGAGAGAGGCCAGATAACATTTTCATAGGGCACCAGGAATTGAGGGAAAAAAATCTGTATCGTGATAGAGGAGGAATTGAGGAAACTCTACCTTAGACCTAAATCAGGTATCACAGGAGGGTCCTAAGTATTCAGGGAAATGGGGGAAGGAAATTAACATTTATTAAACATGTACTGTGTGCTAGACACTATGATATGCATTTTACAAATATTTCATTTGATTCTTACAACAACATCAGGAGGTACATACTATTACTATCCCTCTTTTACAGTTGAGAAAACTAAGGGAAACAGTTTAAATGATTTTCCTAAGTCACACTCCCAGAAAGTGCCTAAAACTAGATTTGAACTCAGGTCTTCCTAACTCCCAGAAGGTATCCAGGTAATATCAGGAGAATGAGAGGTCCACAGTACATATAAGGTTAAGAATGCCTAGTGAGATCATCTCAAAGATCCCTTTAAAGATATGATTCTCTTTGATTCTCTGAATTATTGACTAATGGACTATCAAGTACAAACCTGTAGATGCAAGACAATATAGTTCTAGAACATAGAGGTTCAGTAATATACTTTACATTAATTTTTGAGCACTTTAACAAATTTTAAAGCATGAACATCCTTGCAAGTTATGTAGGACTGATGTTATTGTTATTCCTACTTTATAGGTGAGGGGATTGGGGTTCATTGGCATTAATGTCTCCAGGCTAATATGTAGTAGAAGGAAGGAGGGATCCAAGATCTTTTACTTCATTCATTCAACCAACCAACTTTTATTAAACACATTTTTTATTTTTTCAATTTTTTATTGTCATGCAAAACACAATTCCATATTGGTCATTGTTGTAAGAGCAAACTCATACGTAATCAAAACTCCAAAATAAAACCATAAATACACTGATGTGAAAGACGACTCCAACAGTTCTTGCTTTGGAGTTGGATAGCATTTTTTCACAGATTTTCACAGATAATCATTGTCCAATATTGCTGTTACTGTATACAATGTTCTCCCAGTTCTGCTTAGTTTACTCTGTATCAGTTCCCACAGATCTTTCTAACCTTTTCTGAAATCATCTTGCTTATCATTTCCATTAGCAACATGTAGCACAATTTGTTCAGCCATTACCCAATTGATGGACATCCCTTCAATTTCCAATTCTTTGCCACCACAAAAAGAGCAGCTATAAATATTTTTGTGCAAGTAGGGCCTTTTCCCTTTTTTTATTATTTCTTTGGGATGCACACCCAATAGTGGTATTATTGGATCAAAGGGTAAACACAGTTTTATAGCTCTTTGGGTTTAGTTCCAAATTGCCATCCAGAATGACTGGGTCAGTTCACAACTCCAACAACAATGCATTAGTGTCCCAATTTTTCCACATCCCCTCCAACATTTACCACTTTATCTTACTGCCATATCAGTCAATTTGATAGGTGTGAGGTGGTACCTCATTGTGTTTTAATTTGCATTTCTTTAATCAAGAGCGATTTAGAACATTTTTTTTCATATGATTATTGATGACTTTGATTTCTTCATCTGAAAACTACTTATTCATATCCTTTGACCATTTGTCAATTGGGGAATGGCTAGTATTCTTATAAATTTGACTTACTTCTTTATAAATGAGAGAAATTAGGCATTTATTAGAAGTGTTTGTTATAAAATTTTTTCCCTAGGTTGTTGTTTCCCTTCTAATCTTGGTTAGATTAATTTTGTTTGTATAAAAGCCTTTTAATTTAATACAATCAAAGTTATTCATTTTACATCTTATAATGCTCTCTATCTCTCATTTGGTCATAAATTCTTCCCTTCTCCAAAGCTCTTCCAGGTAATTACTAAACATATTTAATTTATTGTGTATAAAGTATTGTTCTAGGCTTTGGAGGACATAAAAAGTTTAGATAAGGCATGGTCATTATACTTATTGAGCCAATAGTTTAGTTGAACATTTATTATCTATTCCCAATTTTTTCCTTTTTACATCACATAGTCATTGTTAGTATATATCTATTGTGGCTAAATTGCTGGAGAACAAAGAATTTTTGTACACCCCCTAGAAAATATATCTGCCATCTTGGGCTGCTTGTTTGACACTAATTCCCTTTATGTTTTTTTCCCCAAAACATCTCTAATGAAATGCAATTAAAGGATTATTGTTTTGAAGAAGCTTCTCCTTGAAAACGAGTTAATGAAAACATTGTTTCTATTTAAATGTGATTGAGAGTGGGTCATTTAAACAGTGAGGGTAAATATTGTTTTTGCCAATATATCTTTTTTAGTTAGTAATTTAAGAACTATTTTCACTGTAATTGTATATTTGGCATAAGGCGAAAGAAATTATTATTCAAAATCAAGTCTTTTTAAAAAATCTAATAGAATTTTTCTCCCTTCATTTAATCTCATAGTGCCTTTTCTTTAAAATTACTATATGTTTTAGCTTCACATTTACTTGTGAAATACTGAAGAACTGTGCTTTTTACTTTAAAGCCTGCTTTGTCAAAGTCAAATTAAAGACTACTCTCATCTCAGTTTTCTCTAGGTTAAATCCTATACTATATATAATTTGAACTTGGGCAAAAGATTTTTGTTTTATCTTGCAAAACAACAGATTTAGCACTTGGAATGGTTACTATTCTTATACCTAAAAAAACAAATAGCTTTTCTTCAATGACGTTTACCTGTCTGTTTTAGCTTAAAATGTATAAGCTTTTTTGGCATTTTAAATAGTACAAATCAAAATGTATTTATGCTATTCCATGGAAATGACTTGTTTGGTTAACAATGATAAGTTCAGACACTAGACTCTTTTTTCAGGTTGAAGTTACCAGAAGTTGTTAAAAATAAGTTGCTTATTTCATTTATAGGTAGATTAATCTTTTCACTCTTTTTTTTGCGCTCTCTCTCTCTCTCTCTTTCTCTCTCTCTCTCTCTCTCTCTCTCTCTCTCTCTCTCTCTCTCTCTCTCTCTGTGTCTTCTCCCTCTCCTTCCTCCCTCCATCCATTTTCCCACTCCCTTTTTCTTACTTTTTCTCCCTTCAGTGTCCTAGTGCCCAGAGAAGAGAAATTTAATGGAGAAGGACCTTAAATTCATGCCATATGATGGCTGATTGAAGCCACTGGAGATGTTCAGGCTAAAGAAGGAAAGACTTTCTTAAGTGCTTTTTTGTGGTAGAGAATTAGATCTGTTCTGCTTGTCCTCAGGGAGACAGAAGTAGGAGTAATGGGTGGAAATTACAAAGAGGTAAATTTAAGCTTAATATGAGGAAGAATTTTCTAACAGTTAGAATAACCTGACAACAAAATGGTTTATTTTGTAGGTAGTGATCTCCCCAACATTAGGGACCATAATCAAAGACTGGATGATAATTTGGTGAGTGATTTATAGGATCTTTTTCAGGTATTGATTGTACTAGATATTCACACATTTTTTCCAGCTCTGAAATTCTGTGATTTTGATTTGAACATTGATTTGAACTGATGAGAACATTGCAGTGTAATGAGTCTCTGAAGTCCGATCACATTCACTGGTGGGTCACCTAATTTAGACCTGTCATAGGACCTGTTTCTATATCATTGACTTATTAATCCTAGCTCTATAGCAATGTTATGGATTTGTGGATAATTTGTTCCTTGTTAGTAAATTTGCAGCATCTTATTATTAATTGATTAGTTCATGTACCCACTTCCATTTATTAAATATTAATTATTTACAAACTAGAAAAAATATCCCTTCCCAAGCGTTTACTTTTATTTGCCAATATTTAAATAAATATTAAAGTTACTAAATATATCAACCATCAGCACAGGAGCAATTAAATATATATGTGTTCATATATATTTATTGTTGTTGTTGTTGAGTTGTTTCAGTCATATCTGGCTCTTCATGATGCCATTTGGGGTTTTCTTGGCAGTGTGGCTTGCCATTTCCTTCTCCAGCTCATTTTACATATGAGACACCTGAGGAAAACAAGATTAAGTGACTTTCCCAGGGTCTCCTAGCTAGTAAATGTCTAAGACTGGATTTAAACTCATGTTCTCCTGACTCCAGGCTTAGTGCTTTATCCGCTATACCACCTCGAGGCCCCAACCTGGCACATAGTAGGTACTTCATAAGAGCTTGTCACCTAGCTTTGTCTTGCCTCCAGTGTCTAGGAAGATGGATAGGGTTTAGTCCCAGGTTCCTACTCTTCCTAAAGAGCTCCACCCACAGTTAGGATTATAATGGAAGTTTAGGGATTTTAGTTTATTGTTAGAAGAGTGGAATTTCCCAAATTCTCTTGTAAAACTCTATTCTAGAGAGCTTAAAACATTGTGACTAAAAGATAGGAAAAATGGCTTGTTAAATATGACCCGCATTAAAGAATCTCTTACATAAACCAAGGATTGGAATTTTAGCCCTGAACGAGAAACTTTCTTCCTGGTAAGTTTTCTCAACAGACCTCAAACACATAAAGAAATACACAGCTGAGTGAAATTTGGATGCTTGTGACAATTAAAATTGGATCAAGTAAAGAAATCAAGTTCAGAGCAAAATTAAAGGATATTCCTAGAAACACACCTGAACTCAAGCAGGGAAATGGGAGAAGTATATAGAAAGAAAGTTAAGTGTTTCTGCATTCCCTGTAAAGCATGTACATTTGAGGTGAGCTTCAGCCACCACAGGTAAGGTGCTGCCATGACTCAGAGCTATTTACAAGTCTCGGGACCTCCTACTATCTTTCTTTCTCCCTGTGGGCTTGGGATGGAACTGGAATCTCAGCTCCAGCTGCTGCAGCTCTTAAACTGATCATAGTCTGTGAATCCAGTTCTCAGCTCTGCAAAATCTAGCCCCCACAATCTCAGTTTCTGGGTGATTCTCCATTTGATCCCAAGCAAAGAAGGCATGGTGCTGGGTAGAATTCCATTTCCCAAGATCATTTGCCAGAGTCTACAACATTGGCCCTGAGATTTTAGGAATAATTTATAGGGGGGTGTTTGTATATACATATATCTCTTCCTCCATTGATTTACAATTTTAGAGAGTTACCTGGGGCAATGAGAGATAAAATGACTTGCCCCAAGGATACAAAGATTGTGTGTATTAGGGGTAGATCTGGAACCCTGGACTTGCTGATGCTTCCACTGGTTTCCCATCCACCATGGCTGCCTCCTAAAAGTTCTCATACAAAGAATATCATGGAATCTTAAATAACCAAATCTTAGCATTTCAATGCATGTGAGAGGCATGAATTCAGGGTTGTGCTAATTTTAGTGTAAGTATTTATACTTTGAACATTGGCCAATGCTATGTAGCAAGGCTTGATTTTTTTTGTTTTGTTGATTGTTTATAGACTTAAGAAAGTATTGCAAAAAACTGTTAATAATGCAGATCAAACTTAAAAGTGTGGTGTGCATTCTTTGAAGATAAGCTGGTTGTTAGACATCTACCATTATATCTCTGCATGAATCCCCTTTGCAATGCACTTGAAAAGTGGTCACTTAGTTTCTGCTGAAATACCCTAGTGATGAGAGATCCATTTAATAATGAATAAGCCCTCCTATTACTACTCTCATTGTAAGAAAATCTCAAATTGAGTCAGTATTTGTTTTCCTATAACTTTTCCTCCAATTATATTTGCCAGAACTATATAGAATACAGAATAAAGTTAATATGTATCCCACATGATAATAACCATTCAGGGAATTAAAGACAAGTTGTATCTTCATGATCTAGATTCTTCCCTTCTCTAGGATAAACATTTCTAATTTCTTTAGCTGATCATCATATAACATAAATTCCTTCCTCCTTGTTCTGGCAACCCACCCCTGAAATTGCTTCACTGTTAGTCTTCCTTCTATAGTGTATTGCCCAGAACTGAACACAATAGTTCAGATATATTTGGCCTGGATCCCCCCATTCTGAACACTATACAGTAGTTTTTTAGTGCAACATAAGTTTAATTTAGCTTTCAGCTTCCCTATCACAATGATGACTCAAATCGAGTTTGTAACCCACTAAAATCACAAGGTCTTATTCATGAGAACTGCTCTCTGATCACATTTGTCCCACATTGCACTTGTGAAAATGATTTTTTTAACTTACATATAGGACTTTGCATTTATCTTTATTAAACTTTATTTTATTGGATTCAATGTGTCTTTCCCATTTTTTTGAGTCTTTCTGACCCTGATTCTGTTACCAAATATATTTGTGATTCCTCCTAGTTTTATGCCATTTTAAATTTGATGAAAGTCATCTATGCTTTCATTTACATCATCAATAAAAATCTTGAACTGAATAGGGCCAAGGACAAAGACTTTTGGCTTGCTCTAGAGACCTTTCTACATTTTACAGGGATCAGTTAATCAAAATTCTTTGAATCTCATTATTTAGTAATAAAAATTTCACATTTTTATCACACTGTAAAGTTCACAAAGCAACTTTCTCACAACAACTTGATTAGGTAGGTATTGCTTTTTTTTAATAGATAAAATTTAAGTTTGTAGAATTTAAATGATGTACCCATAGTCATACAGTTTCCAAGTATTAGAGCTGGGATCCAAAACTACCAAACTGTTATCACTCAGATTATATCTGTTGTAGATTTTAAAATTAATATTCAGTATCTCCAAAAGTAGAATATTTATAGAGATTTATTAATATTTAACTAGAGAGCTAGAGAACACAGAGAATGTTCCCCACTCAATTCATGTGGAAGAGAAAGCTAGGGCAACAAAGACTGGTCACCACTCAATTCACATGGAAGAGAGAGGGCATGGCAGGGCAAACCCAAATTATATACAGACCACTAAAGATGCATATATTCGAAAGGCAAAAGGAACTGTGGGTAATACAGAAAGGAAGTTTGGGTAATATAGTTTTAGTGATTCAAGATAATTCTAACTATACACTGTCAATCTTATCAACAAGGATATTATGGTAGTGATATATGGTATGATATGGTGGCATGATAAATGATATGATATGTGGCATAATATATGGCACAATATTCATCAGATTTTTAAGGCACTTGTTTCTAGTTTTGCAAGTCTGATTGTTTTATCACTTGTCCATGTCCTGCCCAAAGGATGTTGGAAATGACAGATATCCTTGGAATTTCAGAACAATATTTGCTCTAGCAATTCTCCCATAAACCATAGCAAATGTATATATGTGAGTTTTTTTGATATTTATGAAAAGGATATTCAGGATAAATGAATGAAAGATGGTCCTCCTATTTTCCTGAAAATCACCTATTTTTCTGTGATTAATATGATATAGTGCTCATAGCTAGAAGAAACTATTCTTGCATTTCAAGTATAAACCAAACATGGGACCCAGAGGGGGACCCTTTTCCTACATTTTTTTCTCTCTGACTCTTTCCCTTTCTCTCTCTCTTTTGGGTTTGGCTTACTCACCCCAATTTGTCCTCACACCTACAGGTCTGGTCTAGGTATTTTTTCTAGTTTGTAGTATAAGGCAGTACCATAACTATGTAGCTACCACCCAAACTCTCTCAGGATTCTAAGGTTTGGTATGGGGGAGATGAACTCTGTTGCTTTGCCAATATAGCTCCTAAGTCCCACCGGTGTGCCTCCTATTTGCACAGAATCAGTCATAATAATAGCATTGATTCTTAAACATGAAACATTTGCAAAATGATAAAGCAAAAGCAAGAACAAATATAACTTATTATAATTATGTCTTGCTTAGTAGATGTCCCTAATAAGAATAATAAAAATATAACAATCCACTGATAAACCTGCTTCACATTCTTCACTAATACAGGCAGTATCTGTGGGAGAGAGTAGGCATTTATTTACAGAAACCTAGGAGGAAATTACATGAGTAGAAAAACGCATTTGCCAAGGGCAACTCCTGACCCTCAGTAACAGACCTTGACATCCTTAGTCTCTTTACAGAGTATTTTCCACCATGTTTTACCTCTTGGGCAAAAATTCTAATTGCAAACTTATGATGTGAAAATCATATCTGTCAGGAATTACCCCAACTGCTTTTATATAATCTTTTCATAGACCCTAAACATTTATCGATTGATAATATATCAACAATATTGTTCCATTAGACTGAAAAGCTCCTTGAGACCAGAGCTATTTTTTTGCTTTTTTTTCTCTCACCGTTGCTTAACACAGTGCCTGGAATATGGTAGATACTTAATAAATGCTTGCTGACATGCAAGTATAGTGCTCTGACTTCAAATATGTTCTCTTGGTAAATTTTTCTGAGGAACAGTTTTTCTCTCTAGGCTCATGTGTCTCTCCATTATCACTGTCACCACCATTATCATTTTTACAGCCAGCATTTATGCTTAAAAGTTTGCAAAGTGTTTTATATACAGTATTTCATTTGGTCCTCACAACTTTGTAGTAGAGATGATATTATTATCCTCAATTTATAGATAAAGAAACTGAGGCTGAGAATGTTTCAATGACTTGTCCAGGATCACATAGCTAAAGGAGTGTCTGAAGTAGGATTTGAACTCAGGTCTTTTCTGATTTCATGTCCATCAGTCTATACACTGTACTGTCTAGCTGCCCCAACGTTTTGCCTTAGAGACTGGGCTTTGATTCAAGCTTCTTTATATCACATTTCCTACATAATAATAAAAAAAACAACACAGATACAAGTCTGACTGTGTGATATGGTCAAATTAGACATTGACCAATCATCCCTTTTTTTCAGTCCTTGTGATTTATTCAAACCATCTCTGAATAGAGAGAGAATGAGGGTACAGATGGGGCAGAAGATGAGTCATTCCCACATCAGCCTGAGCCAGGCATCTTTGACAGAGAGAGAGGAAAAAATATGTATGTAGTCATGGATTAAGACAGAAAGGTATGTCTCTCCTTTCACCACAGTCCCTAAACTGAGCCCCATGGCTTTGTTTTGGGGAGAGAAAGCTGGAGAATTGGTCTTGGAGGAAGAGAAATTCCTTTAGCCTTTGTTGTTTCCTGGTTATGAAACTAAGCCTAAAACAGGAGTTCTGTGTTCCAAGCTATTGAGATCCTTTTAAGGACAAGCTTTGGATATTAATGATTGCTTACAAAACAGGCTACTTGCACTTCTTGGGCTGTACATCTAGCAATAAAGAGACTGTATAGTCGGTATAATATGATACAGTGGAAAGAGCACTGAATTTGGAGTCAAAGCACCTTGGTTTCAATCCTACTCCATGTCACTATGACTTGGTCAAGTAACATTCTCTAGGAGCCTGAGTTTCTTCTATAAAATGAAAGGGTTGATGAGATTGCCTCTCAGATACATTCCAGCCCTAAATCTGTGAGCCTATAAATATGTAAATATTTATTAAATACTAGCTGCCTTTTAACTATCTGTGTCATCCTAAGAAAGTCACAACTTTTCTGGCTGTCAGTTTTTCATCTGTAAAACCAGAGAAAGGACTTGATGACCACTGATGTCCCTCATCTGTTCTCCATATGTCATCCCAAAATTTTAAGCCTTTTTTTTTTGCAAAACAGTGGCCTATCATTTACAGTTTCTTTGACCATGTACTACCCCACAGCCCAACTAAATGTATAGGTCTCATGATTTGGCCAAACTTGCATAGTTTACATCCTCAGAGAAAATAATTGCTCTCTGGCAGACTGTAAATTGATAGATAATCTCCATACAAAAATATCTAGGTGAATGAATTTTTCTAAGGGGTCACAAAGCTGAATTACCTTGACAAAATTAACTTTACCTCATTGAACCTCAGTTTCTTTGCTTGTGAAACTGAGAGAGTTAGATTAGATGGCCTCTGAGTTCTTTTCCCAGAATTCTGTTTTTCTATGAAACTAGTCTTATTTATTGCATATTTGTATGTTTGTAAACTTGTATATTTCACAGGGCTGTGAATAGTCATTTAGGTATTTCATTTGTTTTTTTCTTTTAGTTTGTTTTTTTTAAGTGATCAAGTTCTGATCACCAGCTTCTCTGGGCCATGTGGCCTATATGAATAATTAAAAATCATTAAATGTACTTTTGCAAAACTTTCTACACCAGTATTAACTGCATGCAATTGAATCAATAAGAAACATTAAAAGATGTGCCCCACAACTGAACTGACTGAGAGAAAGCAAAGTGGTTTCTTTTTTTAAAAAATCAATGAAAGTAGGGAAATGGAAAGAGTTAGTCCTGGAAATGGGTTTTGATCATCATCCTGTAGCTCACTTTGCTTTTCCTAAAGTAGCAATTTTGAGGGAAGTCAAAAGAACAGATGATTTTACCTGTCATTTTCTGTACTACAGTCACCTAGCATAAGCAGGTGAGTCGAGGGTTGATGGGCAGGCCTGTTTTTCTTCTTTAACTCTGCTTTTCCTGTGTGATTAGATAGCAAGGGCATTAGCTGTTCTTTACATGAAGCTCTTTGGGTTGGAACTTGTTATTTTCTCACCATGACATTTTCTTTTTTTGTTTTTCTATTTTTTTAAATACCCTTATATTTTGTCTTAGAATCAATACTATATATTGGCTCCAAGGCAGAAGAGGGGTAAAGTCTAGGCAGTGGGGGATAAGTGACTTACTTGCCCATGGTCACACAGCTAGGAAGTATCTGAGGCCAGATTTAAACCCAGGAAATCTTGTTTCTAGGCCAGGCTCTCCATTCACTGAGACTCCTTGTTACCCCAGTCCTGCTTTGCTTTTCAGAATTGGCTTTCTCCTTTGAACCTCCCCTCTTCCACTTTGCTCTCCACCCAACTGTGGTTTAAAGTGAATAATAATAAAGATGATCACTTGTTTCTGTTTAACATTTATAGTAATGTATCTTATTGATTGTTGTTTTTTAAATACTTGAGTGCAGGATTATTCATGGTTCTATTCAGGAAATTTGTTTCATAAATAAGACTCCATTTCTTAAATGCCCTTTCCCTGAGTTGTATCTGATCTTTTATGACCCCATTTGAGATTCTCTTGGCAAAGATACTGGAGTAATTTGCCATTTCCTTCTCCAGCTCATTTTACAGAAGAGGACACTGAGGTAAACAAGGAAAAATGACTTGTCCAGAGTCACATACCCACTAAACATTTGAGCCCAGGTTTGAACCCACATGGGTTCCTTACTCTAGGTCACTGTGCCACTTCTTGCCCCATAAATGTCCTTTTACTAGGTTACACTTTAAAATGCCATTCAAAATGTATTGGACATGACACATGTAAAACCCAGTGCAATTGCTCCTTGGCTATGGGAGCTGTGGGAGGAGGGGAGGGAAAGAACATGATTCATGTAATTATGGAAAAATATTCTAAATTAATTAATTAAATAAATGAACTTAAAAATATAGATATTGAACGGCTTGTTTTCTTGACTGGATAGCAATATGCTATATTGGAAAGAGGATAAGACTAAGGGAGTAGGAAATCTGGGTTGTAGTCTATGCTCTGCCAGTAAATAGCAGAACATGTCTCTGAACCTGATGTATAAAATGAGGGATTTGGATAAGATTATTGATAAGGCACCTTCCAGTGCTTGATAATCTGTGGTGGCTTTTGTTCAGCCTAAAAGTTTGTTCTCTTTTGTTCCTGAATCCATTGACCCATTTTAGTTCAGTTAGCTATTTATTGAGCCTTGAAAAAACTGATTTCAAGGGGAGACTCTCAAAGAGCATTACAATGCATGTTGTGATACCCACTTTATTTGAGCAGCTAGGTGGTGCAATGGATAGAACACTGGGTTTAGAGTCCAACCTCAGACACTTACTAGCCTTGTGATCCTGAACAAGTCTCTTAACCCTTTTTGCCACTCACAAAAAAGACTCTCTTTGCAAACCTTGAAGTAATAAAGTACAAGCTACAAGATAATATTTGTAAAACATATAGCACTATATGCTTCCTTTTTCTTTGCCTCCTCCTTTTTTTGCTCTTCCTCCTCTTTCTCATCTTCCTCCTCCTCTTCTTTCTCATCCTCTCCCTCATCCTCATCCTTTTCCTTTTCCTCTTCTTTCTCATCCTCTTCCTCATCCTCATCCTTTTCCTTCTCCTCCTCTTCCTCTTTTTTTATCCTTCTCCTTTTTCTCTTCCTCCTTCTCCTCTTCCTTTTTCTTCCTTTTCTTCTTATATTAAAGAGAAGATCCCATGATCTTATGATAAGACTAGTTCAGAATTGGGGATAGAAATATCTCCTTCTTACATCTTAGTTTTCTTATCCGTAAATTGAGTGAGTTGGACCTATTTCATGGACTATATGCTCTCTTAAATGTCTTTTCAGCCCCCAAATTCCATGATTGAATAACTTCTAGAATTGTATTAAACCCAAGGTGGGCATGTTCTTCCTTCTATTCCAAACAAAGTTGATTAGAATCTCCTTTCTAACATACTTTAGTACCACAATTTCAACCTAAAAAAACTTTTTAAGTCTAGTTTTCCACTTGAGAGGTGTGTGATGGGATTGCATTGAATGGTATAGAAGTATAATCATCTATGGGCCTATGCATCCAGATGTTAAAATGGCATGTTATCAAAGGCACTTACCTCTAAAATCTGGGCAGTATGAAAAGAAATGGAAATCTGAAGGTTGGCAACTGATTAGTACTTCTAGATTTATCTCATTGCCTCCTTCTTCCTGGATACATTTCCCTTAGAAAAGGAAAGCTAGAGAGAGGATAACAGTTGGTGTTTGGCACACTCAGCAACAATATTCAATAATGCCTCTGTAGTGTAAGGGTTAATTAATCCTTCTGGTGATGTTACTGCTTTTTCTTAGTTTTGAATGTGAAGTGCCTGAAAGAGTTTTCTACGACACTGGAAGTAGGTGCCAGGGCTGAAATCTCCCACCACTCATTTATTGAGGATTGATTTAGTGGAGATCTACCAGAAGGTGAAGGAATAAAAATGATAATTTCTTAAGGTTCTTTCTAATCATAAGAGTCTGTGACTGGCCATTGCTAAGGGCCCCACCCTCATGGTCAGCTCTCTGAACAGTCTACTTGGAAAACAAGTCTGATACAAGGAAAGATGGGAAAGCTTAACAAAGGACAATGCTTTCATGGTATTGAGAAATTGGTACTCCATTTCTCTCTGCAGCTTTCAAAGTCGAGGATAAAACAACCATCGGTTGTGGTTTACTCTAATGCCTTTTGATGCTTCTGACAAGTTTGTAAAGCCCAGGATTCATTTGTGCATGGAGGTTATTATCTTTCAGTTGTGTGGAAAATAACCAGACTGTCCTTGTTTTCCAGTAGCCCAGACCCTGTACTCTCCATCTAGCAAAAGATATCTCCTTTTTGTGTTTGTTCCCTTGCTGGATGGCACTACAGAGAGTATTTAAAGCTGTCTATACAGTTTATGGTACTGTTTAGAAATATTTTTTTGTCTTTCCATAGGCTGCTAGGATAAAAATAACTGATGACAGATGGGAACCTTGTTGATGTTAAGATCTAAAAGAATCCACCATTTGTATCTGTGGTTTTTATCTGATTAAGGTAAATGAGCAGCTTACCTGTGCCAGGAGCAAGATAAAAAAATATAGAACTTGATGGGACCTCAGAACCCAACTCTTTCATTTTTCAGATGAAGAAACTGATGTCCAAGGAGTTTAAAGTAACTTGCCTAAGGCCATGTAAGTAGTAAACACCAGAAGTGAGATTTGAACTGGGGAGCCCTTCCTCCTGAGCTAGCATTCTTTATACTTATCACACTGTGTCAGGAAGGGAATAGTTAAAATGCAAGATGCTCCTTCAGACTTACAAAGCCAATTAGACATGTGCTGTCTTTTACTCTGCACGCATGCCCCTGTGCAATTAAATGTAATTTATGTCAGTAATGGATGTGTCACTGCTTAGTGACCTGGGCTCAGGCTGTAATACAGCCTGAGGAGGCTGATGGGAAAGGTAGAAGATTGCCTTCTGCTTTCATCCATCAGACAAACTGTTAGAATAGGAACAGTAGAGTGAGAGCTGAGGACCAGTAAGGCTTTTGTTGGACTTACAACACACACACATACACAGCCACTACCACCACTGCTGCCACCCCAAAACCCAACCCAGCCCCCCCCCAAGCTGATTACGTCTGCTCAGCTGATTACTTGTAGGCGCTAGCATGGATAGGGAGACTGTCTTGTTGAGAGAATCTTAGAGTGCAGCAATTTAAGGAGAATTTATCTGAGTAAGAATTCTTTTCCTTAATAGAAAGCACATTGGCTGTTTTCTTGACTCATCTCTTTTTAGTCTTAGTTTTTCAATGGTTAGCAGTGGGAATTCCTCCTATTAAAGGGGAGTTAGTTTACTTTTAAATTGTGCAGAATAGTAGGGGGCTACTTTGGGTGTTTCATTATCATTTGGCACATGTTTTTCAGTGATGTGGTATGAAGTGATAACCAGTTTATGAGTACTGAAATAGAATTTTAGAGGCTTAAAGGGTTTTCATGCCTTGCCTTAGGAAAAGCTTTTTCCTAAAAGAGAATTTTAGGACTTATGCTTATAAACAAACACATAGAGACTTAAATATGCAGATACAGTATGTGTTCTCTCCTGGAATGCAGATTCTTAAGAAGCAAAGTTAGAGAAACTTAAATTTAAGGAGACATAGAATTGAGATTCTGGAATTGAAAGAGACTCCTGGGGTTTATCTAAACCCAGAACATGACCTCTAATCAGGTCTGCAAGTTAAACTATCTCATGCAGAAAATGAGAGAACTGCCCCTTGGATAAGGAAACTTGTTTGTAGATCATGAAATCATCATTTAAAAGGCTGACTAGTGGTTGTCTTAGTGATCAGTGGCTAAGGCCAAGCACTGGTAGAGAAGTGGCATTAGGCATTTAAAATAGAATTCAGATTTCAAAGACTCCTGCAAAGTGTGAGGTTTGGATCCTGGTACAAAGTTCAGGTAAATATTGACTTAAATTTTCTTTCCCATTTAGCTCCTCCCCCGCTGTACTTGAAGTAAAATGTTAATTACCTCTCACCTATGGAAATTGTGACTCATTTTGCTGGTTTAATTTAGAATATAAAGCTGGGAAGAAAGGTCTTTTTTTCCCCCCTCAGCAGTGTTAAGGACTCTAAATGGCAAAATGTTTATTTTAAAATTATTTATAGAACTGTAAAATGATATAAAACATTTTTATTATTTGTAATAATGATGAGGTCCTGCTAAAATATTAGGCTGATTGCATCTACTCAAAAATGATTGCCCTAGTTCTTTATAACTCGAAAAACACTTATTCCCCCTTAAACTAGTTAGACAGTATAAGGAGATCTGAGTTTTATACTAAAAATCAAAACGTGTTTTGAATACATTTTGAGTTATGTTGGTTACTGTGAGCCAAAAGCAGCTATATTACTTCAATGTAAAATATATGTTTTAATCATTTTCACTCCTAACACCAGAATAGATTTTTCTCAAATGACTTTCACAGAGAAGAAAGAAAAAGGAAGAGAAATGGACTGAGGCCAAATTAAAAAAAAGTTTTGGCTGAGGAAAGAACATATTCTTGAGTGAAAACAGGTGACTCTAGCTTTCTGGTTATATTGAACTTTACCTGTCCCCTCTTTGACTGTAAGTTCTAAGCAAGATGTTCCCTGTCTCCATAGAGAACTGAACCATTTATCTAGATAATAATTCCATGCCTCTTGGCTGACCCAAGACTGAAATGGTAAACATTTAAAATGTAAACACAAACTTTCCAGAGATATTGAAACATTTTTCCCAGATAATTGATGAATACCTAAATTTCTGGTCAAATATGCTCAAGAAAATTGCCAATGAGGGGAAAAGTTAGCTTAATTATTTGATGTTAGCAAACACCTGTCCTCTTCTAACATACCCATAATTCCTCTGCATGTTATCAGTACATTTGATATGACCTCTTCTCCACATCATCTAATGGGACCACCACCTGCAATCCATTAAGTAAACATTTTAAAGATCATTACTGTGTTCACTTTTAGAAAAGAAGCAAAGAGAAATGGATTGGGGTTCCTGCCTTCATGGTGTTTGTAGTCCTGTAGGTATTCCATATAGCTCTAAGTCTATGATCCTATGAGATTAGCTTAGATAATTTTTATATTCTCTTCCAATTCTAAAATTTTGGTTATTCTATTTTTCTACCCATTATGAATAATAAAGATCCTTCATTTAACCCAGGGCTCAGACTCATTTGCATGAAGTTTCCCTCATTGATAAAGAATGATTATTTGATGCTTTGTGTCTTCATTGGGGGTGGAGTTGGCAAGATATTGGTAGAAGAAAATTCTAGATCTTTAGTTTCTAGCTTTAAGAGAGTTTCTAGGTTCTCTTCAGAGGTTCCCAGAGAGAGAAACATTCTGGGAAGAAGACAACATCTATAGGAGCTTGAGATTGGTGACATTCTCTCTCTCTGTCTCTCTGTCTCTCTCTCTCTCTCTCTCTCTCTCTCTCTCTCTCTCTCTCTC
>NC_058132.1:591127655-591175889 GCF_016433145.1 Gracilinanus agilis | reverse complement strand
CTCTCTCTCTCTCTCTCTCTCTCTCTCTCCCCCCCCCCTCCATATCCTTCTCCCTCCTCTCTTTCCCTCCCTCTCTCTGTCTTCCCCTCCTCTCATTCTCTCTGTATCTGCCTCTCTCACATATTCACACACACACACAGACACATACACATATCTATCCTCCTTTTAAATTCTTGGCCCTGCTCATTATACAGTAATACTATATACTAATATACAAACTGTTATAACTCTAAGATGTCCATTCACATTTCAGCCTTATCCATCAATAAGCAATTATTTCGCCCTTATAATGTTCCTGGCACTGTGCATATTAAACTCAGTAATATACATTCTTTGGCCATATAACAAGGCTATTAATCTAGGGTTTGTGAATTAAAATAAAAAACTTTATAATTATTTCAATATGATTTATTCCCTTTGTAATCTTATGTATTTTGTTTTATACATTTAAAAATATTATTCTGAGAAAAGTTCCATAGACATTATTAGACTGCCAGGAGAGTCTATGACACAAAGTGAACCTTTTAATTAATATTTTTTGTATATATTGATAGACCAAACTCTTCTTAGAGTGATTAGGGATCACTTTCATAGGATAGTTTCTGTAAAATGGTTGAGGGGGGAGCAGAGAAGAGCCCAACGCAAGGGCTCTGGGTGGTGATGATAAAGTAGTGAGATCTGATGTAGACAACTTTTTCAGGGAGTTTAGCAATGAAGAAGAAGAGACAGATGAGATCATAGGTGAGTGTGATAGAAAGGTTAAGGAAAGACTTTCCTTTGGATTGTAGAGATCTATGCATGGTACAGTGTAGACAAAGTTGTGTTTGGAAGAGATCCAAAATGAATGAGAGAGAGGGGATGAGTAATTGCAGCCAGATCTAGAGGAGTCTGAAGTGATGGGGTCAGTGGGTGATGCAGAAAGTTTAACCATAACGAATATTAGTGAAATGGAGGGAAGTTAGAGAGATTGAGTGGTGGTAGACTGAGGCTTGAGGAATAGAATAAGAAAACTGTGAGTAGTCAGGCCAAATAGACCTTATCTTCTCAGGTAAATAGAATGGTAGCCATATATGCTGTTCTTGTGGAGGATAGGCTTGTGGTGGAATTACAGGGATGGATACTGGAGAAAAAAAGTGTTTGGAACTGTTAGCTATTGACTGTTGGGAATGAGATAAGATGTTCATAAGAGCAGACTAAAAGAATTTCCAGAGGGACCTGCTGAGTTTGTGTCTGGAATTTGTACCACAGTTTTCTCTTTCATTTTTTCTACTGATTCTCAGGATCTAATTCAAATTCAAAAAGAAATTTAAATGCATTGAGTATTTTCTTCCCTGTCTTCACCTTTCTTTGCATTGCCCTCATCTTACCTACCTTTCCTCTTTTATATGACTTAATTAAAAAATCATTATGAACAACCAAACAAAATACAACAGAGCATGAAAATGATCCACGTAGTTGTCAGCCCAGTTTCTGCTTCTTTCTCTACAGTCATTATTCATCCTCTGACCACAAAGGGAACTTTTTATCTATTCTTTGAACATATATATAGGAAATATATGTATGTATTAGATAATGACTTTATAATGTCGAGCTGGTAATGACATATGTTAGATGACTAAAAAGGAATAGAAGTTTTATTAATTTTAATCTTAATTGTTTTCATACTTTCTCAACTTATTGATCAGTCATGTTGACTTTTTCTTTTCTAAAAAAATAATCCACTATTTGTCACATAGGATGGCTCTACAGGAGGAAGAGAGGGAGGGATACGTGAGATAATATGGTGGGGTCAGAAACAGAAAACATCAATAAAATTATTCATTTCTTAAAAATCTACATTCCTCCATGGAGGAGTAGTATGTTTTTTGGGAACACAGTGGCAATGCCAACCCTTAGCTAAGAGTGGAATGGATGAGAATCATGCATTTGTTGCCTGATTTAAAGGAAGGCATTTATCTGATCTCATATGGACTAACATCTGTTGTATGGAATTAACAAAAGACACAGAGAGAGAGCAATGGGGGTAACTAGAGGTTGATAAAATGATTTGGGGGAATCTTTACTGCTCTAGTGCCCTGTGAGTAGCAATAAGTGTTCTAAGTAACTCCTGCAACATCAGAATTGCCACTCACAGGATGACAAAGAAAATAGGGTGAAGTTTAGGGCCAACTTTAGTGTAAGACTTTCACTGTAAGGAAAACAATTCAAATGCTTCTGCCTAAAAGAAACAATCTGTTTCTTCCATCTATTTTCCAGTACTGAGTCCTGATCAAAGGGAATCTTCTTCCTTTTCCAACCCACGTTCCTCTCTTTCTCCCTAATTGTTTAAAGCATTTGTGCCTGCGGGAGTGGTTGGAGGGAGTGATTCCAGTGTTCCCCTGCAGTTCCTTTTTGAAGCTGGCGTGAATAATAAGAGAGTGGTCATCAAGTGACCATTAGAAGAGAAACAGAAAAGATTGTTAATGAGAGTCAGACTTACACATGCTAAGATTTCTCTTTATCCTTCAGTATGTTCTGTTATGGGCTTTTTAGGTTTCTATAGTAGCATAAACCCAGTACCCTGTCTGATTCTGAGACAAAGAGGACACACGCACACACACATTCAGGCACACAGGTATATGCACTCAATGAAAATATATTATAATGTAGAAAATAAATGAATTCAAATATATGAATAGATCTAATATATCAATATATTCTATATGTTAAAATTTATTAAATGTATACAAATAAGAACATATTTAATATATAAATACATGTTTTATGTGAAAATATGTGACCTCTATCTCAGAATTAAACAAGGCACTGGCATATGTATGTTTATGTTTATGTACATGTATATATGTATGTGTTTCAGTGGGACAGGTAGATGGTACAGTAAATAGAGTGTGAGTATTGGAGTCAGGAAAACCTGAGTTTAAATCTAAACTCAGATACTGACTAGTTGTTTGTCTCTGGGCAAGTCACTTCACCCATTTTTCCTGTTTCTTCATCTGTAAAATGAACTAGAGAAGGAAATAGCAAACCACTCTAGTTTCTTTGCCAAGAAAACACCAAATGGGGTCATGAAGAGTTGGATGGGACTGAAAATATCTGAACAACAGCAAATGTATGTAAGTATATATGTATGTGTTCAAAGTGTTCCCAGGCCAGGTTTGATCACTGCCTATTCTTGGGCACAACCATCCCCAAAGGAGGAATTGATTATATCATTATAACTTGGCAGGGAAAGAAAGTAGGTGCAAGGCTAGTAGAGAGGAGAACAACAGTCAGTCTTGTAGAAATTTCTAGCTGTGGAAGAATACTGCTGCTCTGGGTCAGTTGGACCTAAAGGTTGTACTTGAGAATCAAATCATCTTTTCTGATTTGAACTATGTGTTCTCTCACTTCCACTCTTCCAGGCTGCCCAGGACTCTCTCACTCTATCTTAGAAAGGCTAGTTCTGAAGCCTGTCACTTGGACCACAGAGAGAGCCTTGAGCTGATGCCAGTGGCTGTTCTGGTAGGGGAAGTGGTAGAATTAACATCATCAAAGATGTGGATGATTGGAAGCAGAGGTTAGCCAGGCACTGGAGCGAGTGGGGAATTATAGCTGGAGAGCCTGAAGATCTTGCTGGTAGCCACAGAATACTAAAAGAAGAAAAGTCTCTAGTGCGTTGAAGAGGTCCTCTCAAAATTTTTTCCTTTAATTTTTCTTGACATCTTTTTATCCTTTATATACTTTCATCTTTGTAGTTAGCCTTCCTCCATTCTCTGGCTAGTCAACGATTTCTTGTTCAAAGATTGTTTTAAAAGGAGAAAGCAAAAAAGTAGCTGAGCAAAACTAAACAGTATTTCTCTCATCTGATAGTGCATACAAGTGTTAAACACTCATGGCTCCCCACCTCTGCAAAGGGAAGAGGAAGGTGCCCCAGATATTTATAGAAACACAGGGGCATAGATGGATTGTCATCTTCTGTGGTATAGAGAGTTCCCTTTCTAATGGCTTCCCATCTCTTGCATTTCATGCATCATAAGCAAAGAAACCACTTTGCAGTCTCAGTTATCTCTATCCATCCCAATTCCTTGGAATTTGTAAAAATCCAGAATACTGCAAAATCTCAGAATCAGCCTCATGTGATAAATTGATTCTTGCCGATGGCCCATGGGATAGGAGATGCCTCATATTTCCCATTGAAGCTGGATTGAAAAGCCAAATTTTCCCCTTCTCCTACTTAAAGATTCCAGTCAGAAAAAACCAAAATCTCAGCTAATTCCTTTCTGCCAAGGTCAACTGCCCTTGAATTACAACCTAATCATCAAGAAAAGTGGCAAATTCATCCTGTGCAGCCCATAACATTTCAGGCCCACCCATAGAACCTAATAGTGATTGTGGCTAGGTGAGGGAGTGCTGCCAATACAAAGTCCACATCTGATTGCCTACAACACCCAAAGCAACTAAAATGAACTTTTTTACAATTCAATCTTTTGTGAGCTATTTTTAAGGGACCTGAAGAGAAAAAATAAAGACATAAATGGTAAGCTTTGAAGCAACCTCATACAGAATTTGTTTCCTCCCTTGTTCATTTGAGATGCCAGAGAATAGTGCAAGGAAAGAATTCTCATAAGAAGATGACATATTAAGTTGAACAGCCCTAGAAGCAGGAAGATATCATCAAGAAGTGCTATATTTATATGGGAATGATACACCTGGGAACTTAATGCCAAGCCTGAAGATGTTTAGGAAAGGGGTTCAGGCTTGCGCATGGGAGCCATCATGGTAATAGGAATGGGGGAAGGATATGAATAAGTGAATTTCCCTTTAAATAAGTCTAGGCAAATGATATGAATGGAATTATGATTACTAATGTGTAATAACTTTTGCGTATCTCTTGTGAAAAACAGCAACAACAATAACAACAACAAAACCACAAACCTTTAAATAATCAGGTGTTACCAGTCTCAGATGCTTACTAACTGTTTGACCCTGGGTAAGTCGCTTCACCCTGTTTGCCTCAGTTTCCTCATCTGTCAAATGAGCTGGATAATGAAATGGCAAACCACTCCAAAATCTTTGCCAAGAAAATCTCTAAAGTCACAAAATTGGATAAAATTGAATAATGATTGAAGGACAATAAAAAACAATAAAAGTATTCTATATTTAGCTATAGAAAAATATGCCATTTTTTTCCTCAATAGAATGTAGGCTTCTAGATAGAAGGGGATGTTTTATTTTATCTGTATATCTTCAGTTCCCAACATGGTGCCAGAAGCATGCTAAGTGTTTAACAAATGTTTGTTGAATTAAATGTAATATCAAATGTGTGATTAAAATGTGCTAATTAAAAATTAAATATTTTAAATTTAATGTGATGTAGTAGAAGGCAAATCAGATTTATAGTTAGGAGACCTGAGTTCAAATTCTAGTCCTGACACTTAGTAACTTCCTGAGCATAAGGAAGATATTTCTTCTTTACAAGCCTTGGTTTCCTCATCTATAAAAATAGGGATAATAGGTTTTTTTTTATTACATAGCTCCCAGAGTAGTTGTGATGAAAGTGCTTTATAATCCTTAAGATGCCATACACATAATGAATCATTACCATAGTGATAATACAGAGTGTCTTTAAACCATAATAGCTTAAAACTGCAATGAGACTAGACTAGGCATGGCATATTGATTACAAAGCAAGCCACTGATCTGCCCTGACTGTGTGAGCCTGGGCATTATACTTAGCCTCTCAGTGATTCAGCTACTTGGAGATTTGTGGTTGCCTGGCAGGCATTGATGTGCATTGGTAATTGGGCTTTCCAGGAATTTCCCCCAAATAATGAAGTCATGGGCCTGGGTAACCCAGAATACTACATAGCAATTGTTTCATGTCTCTGGCCTCAATTTCCTCATCAATAAAATGAGAGTATGAGAATATAGGATCCCTAAGCTCCCTTTGATGTTATATATGCAGGATATTAGTTATGTCCTGGAAAGACTCTAGGATGGTAAGGTGGCACCTATACAAAAAAGGTATTTTGGGGAGCAGCTAGGTAGCACAGGGGATAGAGCACCAGGCCTGGAGTTGGGAGGACTTGGGTTCAAATCTGGGCTCAGACATTTCCTCAGAATCAGGCAAGTCTCTTAAGTCTGATTGGTTAGCCCTTGTAGTTCCTCTGTCTTAGAATTGGTAGTAAGACAAAAAGAAGGAAAGTAGGAAAGGAAGGGAAGAAGGAAGGAAAGGAAAGAAGGAAGGAAGAAGGAAAGAAAGAGAGAAAGAAAGAAAGGAAGAAAGAAAAAGAAAGAAAGAGAAGAAGCAAGGAAAAGAGGAAAGAAGAAAGTCATATTTCGATTCCAATCACAGTTGTAATTGTCCAGCTTTTGGTGAAAAGCTTGTGTGGCTGTGGAAAAACTAAGGAAGAATGGGTCATTCTCATTTTGAAGGGAGTATATGTTCCCCTAGGTGCCTTCAAGGCTTCATGTGTACAGATGATGTGTAGACAGGTGATGTATGTAATGGAAGGAGGTTGAAAGAGCAAGAGCCAGGTACTCCAGCTTTAACTAGAGTCAAGATAATATGAAAAATGGGCTCCCAGAAGCTTCTCCTGGTGTTCACGGCATTATTTAAAAGACCTAATGTGCTGTCACGTATGATTTATGCTCTGTAGGTGTTTTTCTACTGCATTTGGAGCAGAGAGATATTAGAGCATAATATATTATGCAGTTTCAAATGTAAAAAAAAACACTGTAGTGATGTGAGGAGATAAAGGTGTTGTACTGGTGATCAGATATCCCAGAATAACTGTTTTCAGTGAAAAGGCATATATTTGGACAATCTTATCCTAGAAAACATGCAAGGGCTTTAATTTTTTCTCTCTTGCTTCTTGTATTGGAGGTTGATCCATCCCTCTATGCAATTACCTGTTCTTGCACATATGTTACAAATCAGCTGGAGAAAATTTGGCACAAGGATGTGAGATTGAAATAGAACTTGAGAGACATAGGTTCAAGTGGAGAGAGGACCTGCCTGGGAGCCAACAATCTGGTTCAGGTTTGGCCTCTGATACTTACTGGTTTGGTAATTTTGAGTCTAGGTCTCTGCTTCCTTATGTGGAAAATAAGACTGATTTCTGAAGTCCCTTCTAGTGCTAACATTCCATGATGCTATGATCCTTTTCCTAACTCTTTCATTATCTACCCATGAGATCTCTTGGGGCTTCAGTTTTCTCATTGAAAATTGAGGAGATTGGACTGGATGATTTGCAAGTTTTCTTCTAGATATAAAATTCTAGGATTTTTGGGAGGGTGAGGGAAAGGTAGCACTTGCAGAAAAATATTTTGATCCCAATTACAGTTGTAGTACCAATTTACTTCTAAATTTGAGTAACTTTAATAAATGTTTTTTTTTGTCTCAGTTTTCCTACTGGTAAAAGTGGGATAATAACATAGTCTTGTTTTTACAGTACTTTGTTACCTACTTGAAATGAATACAGGGAGATTAAAGGTTTGAAGTATCTTAGGGAATAGCAGGGGAAGTGGGCTTGCCTTTTAGATTCATAAATTTTCCTTTTATTGTATAGTGATGTCATTATAAGCCATCCTAACAGGTTGAGTAGAGGTCATCGATAGGATTCCTGAGAAGTGTTTTTGAAAATGAAACCATATAAATGAGCAGCAGAACTTTGCTTTTGCAAAAACCTGGTTTTCTCTCACTCTCAGGGCTTTAGTGCTGGTAGAAAGAGAACTTCATCCCTTTGAGAGGCATACTTTGTCCCCCTTTTACTTCTGTCTTCCCAAATATGGCTTCCTTAAAGTGAGGTTCAGCGATATTAAAAGAAAATGCATTTTAGCAGGTACAGCTGATGCTTTGAGTTCACCTGCAAGTCAGGAGGCTGATGACATGGAGTTTCTGGGTGCTGTTATGGATGGAGGGATGGCCAGGTAGAACCAGGTTATTGAAGGCATGGGAACTCAGAGGCGCCATACTTGTGTTTCTTGGAAGTGTGCTCCATGATTCTTAGTATTATTGAGTAACATTTCAAAATGATCCTAAAAGATATGGCAGAACTAAAGAATATCCCTTTGTTAGCCATGTTTACAGAAGCCTAGATTATAAATGGAAACAGTACAGGGACAGGGGTCACTAGCTTTGGAGGAAGAGAACTTGTTTGAATCCTTGCTCTACTATTTGGCTACCTGTGTGACCTTGACCAAGTCCACCTCTCTGGTCCTCAGTTTCTACATCTGTAAAATGAGGCAGATTGGAATGAATAGTTGCTTAGGTTCCTTCTAGTAACATCAACGTTGGCCTGAAATCACATTATGTATTCTTTGTAGTGTAGCAGGTGATGGTGGGGGCTGGTGCGTGCCTGGTTGGGCTTTATCTTATTAAGAAATGTGCTTTGCAACCTTCCCTACTTTAATTTTGCAAAGAGGCAGAGATAGCCTGATGCCAATAGACGTATCTTTTTTTAAATGTAGTTCAAAGTAGGGAGAATCTGTCTTTTTTCCCTTGGCCAACCATGTTGATTTTTGTAGTTTTGGCTTCTTCCTGAATAGGATAAAAATAGACTTTGGAACCGTGATCCAAATATCTCTCTTCTTTCAAGAAATTTATAATCTAATAATAGCTTATTTTTATACACCAAGGCTCTATTTTATCTATTCTCTCTCCCCAACTACTGGCCCTGGTACATTACTCTGCTTCTCTATAAACATTTAGAACTGTCCTTTAGTGTAATAACCTTATGTTATAGTTGCGGAAACTGAGGTCCATAGATAGTGATTAGCCCCAAATCAATAAGGCAATAGGTATCAGAGCTATGATTTGAACCCAGCCAGGTTTCCTCACACAAAGTCTGGTGTCCTTTCTACTCAAATAAAAGCAGAACTATAATAATAATACTTAATAATAACTAACATTTATATAGTGCTTATAGAGATGTACCAGGCACTGTGCCAAATGCTTAATCTCGTTTGTTCCTCAGAACAACTCTGGGAAGTAGATACTTATATTATCACCTTCATTTTGCAAATGAGGAAACTGAGGCAAATAAATATTAAAACTATGTATTAAGAACAAGCATAATTAAAGTTAAAAAAATTAATGTATAATTGTATTTAATAGGGCAATGGCTTTAATACCTAAGATTTGAGAGAAACTGCTACTTTTCTTTAATGCCTGTTCTCCCCATATCCAATTGAAAGGTAATAGAAGAAGGGACGCATTTTGACTCCTCAGTCTATCATTTTAGCAACTGCCATATCATGAGGAAGCAGCAGGCTTTCTGAGCCTTAGCTTCCTCATCTGTAAAATGGAGATAATAGTAATTATACTATTTAACTCATGGGATTGTTGGGTGGAGAGCTCTTTGCAAACTGATGGGTCCATTATGTAAAAAGTGTCATCATTTAAACAATTTCCAAAGTCTTTTGTTGACCAGATGATATGGTCAGGGTATATCATAACATAAAAATAGATAATTTAGTCACAAAGTTTTATAAGTTTTCAATATGGAATTGTAAGAGGTGGAGAAAAAGAAGCCACTTAAACTGAGTGGCTTTTTCATTGGCTCAGGCCAAGGTAGCTAAAAAGAGCTCTCGTTGAATTAAATTGAAATGAAACTATAAAATTGGATTGATAATAATACTTACCTCAAGAAAAGAAACTTTTAAGCCTTAAAGCATTCTATACATGGGACTAATTATTACTACTTGCACATTGCTATGATTCTTCTCTTATAGTTCTTGACTTCTTGGTGTTCCCCCATCATCCCTTCTCTGCTTATGTCTCCTAGCTTAATAATAATATTAATAACTAACATTATCATTTAATTAATAATTATCTATAATATATGGTTAATATAGTTAATAATGAAAAGATCTTTGTGTTGCTAGCATTTATATAATGCTTTAAAGTTTACAGAGGTTTTTCATATATTATCAATCTGATCCTCACAAGAGCCTTGTTTGGTGGGTATTATTATTATACCTATTTTATGGATGAGGACACCTAGGTGGACAGAGATTTAGTGATTTGCCCATTGTCACAGAGCTAGTAAATACCCTTCCATCTCTGCGTCCTTTGTTCTGTCCGCTGTGCCACCTAGCTGCCTTAGTTTGACATTTTGGGAGTGCTTGCTTTTCTCAGGTTTTCACTTATTGTAGAGATTATAATAGTGTAGACCTCATGTTTCTCTGCCTTCCTAATCAAACCACTAACAACTTTTTCTTAACTTTCTGTGGGGAAGGGAGAAGAGGTGCAACTAAAACACATCTCTTTTGTTATGTTTTAGTGCCTGAAATCCATTTTTCAACATAGAAAATGTTTGAAGACTGGATCAGGAGTTCCACTACTAGCCCAGTACTTCTCCTATCTCAGCTATAACTCTGTCATTGGTGACAAGTCACCTTTTTGGAAAATTAGGACATTGAACTAGATATTCTGTGAAGTCTTGTCCAACCCTAACCTTCTGTGACCTTCTGTCTTAGAACTTGTTAAGTAACAGTTTATCTGAGATTTCTATGAGAGGTATATATACAACTTTGAGATCTGTTTCATGTTTCAGAATTAAATTAGCCATTATACACCTTTTTTAGAATTAAAAACAACAATTATAGTGCTTTTTAATTAGGCATATTCCCTTAGAGTCAGGAAAACCTCAAATCCACTTCTAATATATGTACTGGCTGTGACTTTAGGCAAGTCCCTTAATATTTCTCTGCCTCAGTTTCCTCAACTATAAAATGAGGATAACAACAGCACTTCCTCCCAGGGTCATTGTGAAGATGAAAATGAGATAATATTTGTAAAACACCTACAATATACCTGATACATAGAAAGTGCTTAATAAAAGCTTGTTTTCTTCCATTCCACCTGTGTTTTATTCCTAACTTAAGAAAATGAGGCCAAAGAAGGGTTTATAGAGGACATCTTGCTTGAGCCAGATAATTTTCCAAAGCAAAAGTTTTATAATAACTATGCAAAGGATTTAGTTTGGATTTTGGGCTAATGCTCTGTGAACTCCTGACCTATTTCCTGGTAAATGGTACCTAGAGAGCTTTGAATCAATGTTGTTGGCACAAGAACAGTAATAACTCAGGAAGGAACATGTCCTGATTGATAGATGATTTCTCACTTGGTAGGCTGAAAACTTGATGGGATATCAGCTGCACCATATTTATTGAAAGAGTATCTCCCCCTCTTTTTTGCATTTATTTAAATATCAAAGGAGGAGGGATTATAAATTAAAGAGATGTGAATAGTAATTAAGTAATCTTCTATTTATTTCCAGGAAAAAGCTGCTCTTGCTTCTGTTGACAGGCACAGCAGCTCTCCAGATGAAATTTAAACAAAGAAAATTAACATATTATCTTCTTAAAATTTAGGTAAGAGAAGATATATAATAATATTCAAGTAAATGTAGTATAACGTAGCTAAAGATTAAACACTTAGTAATGTTCAAGTTGAGGAAAAACAATTAGTAAGTCCATGAATTGTGCTTGATTTAATGCTTATCTTTCCAAAGATTAACTGAAAAAGACCTTTGGTGTGATTATAGCTTTTTATTAGATAGAAGTATTGACTAAGCTTTGCTTTCTCATTCGAAATTTGAGACGTAATATTCAAACTTATTTGTGGAAATATGAGTATTTTTTATTCATTAATGCCTGAAATCAAGGTAAGAGGCTTTTATTAAATGGATGAGTGCCTTTGGGAAGACAAGTGTAAACTTGAGAACAATTAGTGAGTTTGCTAATTATTCTTCCCTGCCTATTAGTTGCAGTTCACTCTTCAGCAGTGAGGAATATAGCAAACCCTAAGTATTCAAGGCATGAATTCATTTCTCTTCAGTTTTAAAATCTCTCTATGAAAACCTAGTGGCATTTGAAAGCTAATCACCCAATGTGCTGAAGTAATTAGAGCAAAGTAAATAATCTCCAGTGTTCTTATTCCCCATAGAAATTGTTCTAATATCTTATCTTTCAAAAGTAGTGTTCAGCACATTTAAAATGCCTGTGTAAAGTTCTTTACTGTTCAGGAAAGGAAGTAACTTTAACCAGCCCAAGAACACAGCTTCTCTCCATCACAAGGAAGTTTCCCTGGGGTACTTACTGCTAGAGGAGGAGAGAGAATTGTTTTCCCAAGGGTGGGAGACATGTGGTAAAGCAGTGAGCCAGAAATCAGAATCCTGAACAATAAGCTACTGTGTGTAAACATGAGACATTTTGTTTGGTGTGTTTATCATTCAGTAGGTGGCATTCTTCCTTCTCTCTGAGTCATTATTGAACCGATGCCCCTGTGCGATATGAAGAGGATGGGGGGTACCCAAACTGGTGGATGAGATGTTAAGCAAAGGTTCGTAGAGTTGTGCTGATTTATGATCCCGTGGGCTTTTCTCTTATTCCATCCTCTCTAAGATTTGTGGTGTTTGTCCCAGTGTCTGAGTAAATTCCAGTATGAGTCATTATATTTCTGCCTTCCTAAATGAAAAGGCAGTGATAAAATGGGATGTGTTCTCAGCTTTATCCGAAGGGCTAGGTAACAGCAAACGAGTGGTGCAGGGTTCTTAGCCTTTTAAAAGGGCAAAGTTGTTTTTATTCCTCAGAACGGGCTCACCTGGTCACAATGCACACAGGGAGAGTTATCACTTTTTCAAATGACAAAACCTCTAAGAAGAATTTCTCACCTTACATGACTTGGGTTCACTTGTGAGACAGAAAGATTTTGGGTGAGCCTTTGTCTCTTTGAATGTGCAAGGGGTTCATAACTGTGATGGTGTGTAGAAGATGTCATATTTCTCCAATATTCAGTCTTGTGTAATTTTATCAGATGTTCCACTTAGATAACATTTTTTTCTTGAAAATCTCTAAAAATTCCGTGGTTAAAAATAGTTGTTTTAAAATGTATGCTCCTGCCTTTGGAGTCAAAGGATGTAGGTTCAGATGTTGGCAAGTCATTTGATTTATTTGGACCTTGGTTTCCTCATAAATAATAGGAGGCAATTGGAGTAAGTGATCTCCAAAGTCATTTCCAGTTCCAAATTCATTAACTTATTAATGATACTTTGATTTTTTTTTTTGTAATTTAATAATGGCAGCTAGGTGGCATGGTGAATAAAGCACCAGATCTTGAGTGAGGAAGACTCATCTTCCTGAGTTTAATTCTGGCATCAGACACTTACTAACCATGTGATACTGGACAAGTCATTTAACCCTGCCTCGGTTTCCTTATCTGTCAAATGAGCTGGAGAAGGGAATGACAAAACAGTGTCTTCACCAAGAAAGTCCCAAATATGGTCATGAAGAGTTGGGCACAGCTAAAACAACTGAACAACAACAATTAAATAATGCCTTAAATTTCTGGAGTATATTAAGATTTGCAAGTTATTTTTTCAACACAATTCCTTGAGAGAGGTATTGAAATCAAGATCCCCATTTTACTGAAGAAGTACAAATTCTCTACCTACTTCTCCAAACTCTATATCTTAGTGATAATACTGGGAACCATAACAAAGGAAAAAGCATGAATGTTATCTCTAGGTTGGTAATATTAATTTCAGCTTGTAGCCTCACTATTGCATTGCCATTGATTTTCTCCCCCTTTAATGTATGTGATATGTTTTGGGGTCCAGTAGAATTTTTGACATTTTGTTAGCTACAAATGGAGATAGGACCTTTGGGGGCCTTTAGTCCAATTTCATGCCATTGATCTTTCTTCTGTCTTCTTTAATATGTTTTCCTTTCAGTGCTTGAAATGTCTCCATTAAGAGGCATCTTATGGGCTGCCACTCTCACTGATTGGCTAGCAAAAACAAACAAGGGGAAAATAGTTTCATTCACTTGACAAATGAGTCTTCATTTGTTACACAGCATCAGCCCTGAAAATAGTGAGGAAAAAAGCTCAGTGAAAACTCAGTAAACAGGCCATATTCAACCAATAATAATATCTACCTATATTCTTCTAAATATGTCCCTTAACTCCACCCATTGTTATGATCTTCAAAGATCTCTCTCTATCCTGTGAGATACTTTTGAGTGTTGCATCCACTTATTTTAAACTCTCTCCCCCCCCCCCCAAATCTTTATTGGCTTTGAGCCCATTTCATACTGTTGTGTTCTATAAAAATTACATTCATAACCAGCTTGTTGTTTCCAGGCTATATCAGCCCATTCATAACTCATAGAAAGGCATAGATTGGAGGAAGTATTCCAGAGAAAAAAGCGGGAGGGTAAAAAATATATTTGCTAGTCCAGATTGCCTCTACCTCCACCACCATGGTGAGGCTTTTGAACATTGTTTTATAGTTGGGTCAGGTGAGGGCAGTGTACAGATGAGATCTGAGTAGGGTACATGATCTTTGATGATCTGAGATCACCAATGGGATACCATTAATGAGACCCCAATGCCAATGAAGAGTATTTTGGTAGGAGAATACTGAGAAGCTTTAGCTTCTGAGGAAAGGCAGAGAGTAGCTGTATCAAAATGCTAAGGAATTAGAAAAGGATTCAGAGGCAAATGAAAAGCTTATATATTGTTAAAGGAGATCAAGGCATGAAGAAGGGAATGCTGTTCAGGGATTGCTGTCCATTGTTGCTTATTTATTTATTTTGTGGGGCTTGTAGGAGGAAGACTATTTTTACTTAATTGATTTTTTTGGTTACTTACTGGCTTATATTGCCTGTTTGGCAGTAGACCAGTGCATTTCCTTTAATGCATTTGTTTTTGCCCAGCTTGGTACTTTTTGCATTAGTGGGGTCTCGGCACTAATGGTGATTGCTGGCTATTGACAAAATGTGGCATTAGTCCGGAGCCTGTCATCAACTGAATGCATCATCTCTTTCCCATCCTCCTCCCTAAATTTACTCTCCTATTAATATTACTTATTCTTGGTAAACAAAAAAGGTATCCCCATTATCTTGATATATTACTTTGGATGAGTGACTTTTTCCATTCTATATTCAATCTTGTCACCAAACCTTGTGGATTCTTCTTCAAGATTTCTCTCAGGTTTAATATTTCTTTTCCGTTTCTATACTCATTACTCTATTTTAGTCTAATTATTTCATGCCTAGAATATTAACGATAGATCCCCAGTTCATCTCCCTTGAAGTCAGCCTTTTCTATCACACTATTGAACTAATATTCCTAAAACCATTACTTTGATGTGTTACTTTCCATTCAAAAACCTAAAGTGCCCCTTCATTGCCTCTTCATCAGGTTTAAACTCTAATACTTCACTTTCAACACTCTCCCATTTCCTCCTCCTCCACTTTGCCTATCTAGCCTTATTTCCCTTATGCCCAACAGCCCATGATATAACATCTCCTGATCCTGTTAGCTATTGATTCTGAATCCTTCTTCAATATGCTTCCCCTAATTTGGAGTGTCTATTCTTCTCTGCCTGTCTGAATCCCCTTTATCCTTCAAGCCACCACTCAAGTTCTCTCACCCACCATTCTGAATCTTGGTAACCTCTTCCTTTCCTGTAGTCCTTTGAATTTCTGTTCTGTATCATCCCATTGAACACTGGATATACTGTCTTAAATTGCTCTCTAATTTGGTCATGTGTGTTACCCTTGCTCCCTGGTTAAATTGTAAGCTTCTTAGGGCAGGGACTGTGTACCTTTCTCTTGTATCCCTTATAACATCTAGCATAGACCAGGAGACTCACAGTGGACTTAGTTTTGACTTCATTACTTGTGAATTGGTTTCTAATTCTCTTTGAAGATAGTAGATATCAACTTGAGAAGTCTTTTTTGGTGATATTAATGATACTTTAAATTGCCCTTTAATTTCCACACGTTAAATCGTTCATTCATTTCACAGTTATTTTTTGAGCAACTCTAATTTGGAAAAGGGAATGTGGTACAGTAGAATAGACACTGGACTTGAGAGTCATTTTAATCTTTAGTCCTATCACTTACTGCCTTCTTGGAGCCTCAGTCTTCTTTGTATAATGGGGGATTCAGTCCAATTATTACATTGCACTACCTAGCCCAAAGAACTAAGTACCCCAAAATATGAGGTATCATCACATGTAAAGAACTTTGCTAGGTAATGTGGAAATTGCAAAGATTTAAAAGATCTTTTTTGGCCTATCAAAGGGGAAAGGATAACTTTAAAAATTAATATAAAATAAGGCAGAATGTGATATGTACTATGTATATAGTTGTGCAACAAAGTCCAACTTATTTTGACCCTATTTGGGGTTTTCTTTGCCCAATTTCTAGAGTGGTTTGCCATTCTCTTGTTCTGCTCATTTTACTAATAAGTAAACTGAGGCAAACAAAGTTGAGTGACTTGCCCAGGGTCACCTAGCTGCTAAGTTTCTAAAGCCAGATTTGAACTCAAGAAGATGAGTCTTCTTGACTCTAGGCCTGGCACTCTCTCCACTGGGCAACCTAGTTGCCCTTATTATTACAGAGTAAAATTTAGAGAATTTTAGAGGGTTTTGAATAGGATATAATTCAGCAGAACCTAGAAGGATAAATTGTATTTTAACAGGTAGATAATTGGAAAGGACTTTTTAAGCATCCTGAATAATTCCAGGAATGAGGTGCTTAGGAAAAAGTACTTAATCATTCTTAAGAGACTATATCAAGGAATTACTGTTACTATGATTGCTTGAATTCAGCTTCATAGGTTGAGATTAAAAACAAAAAACCTTTTCAGTTGTTAACTATTTGGTAACCCTAGAACCACCTGTCTTATACGTAGTGGGCATTACCTTCAACTTGGCACAATGTAATAAAATATTCTAAATAATTTTGTACATCCATCCAGTTTAATCTTTTAAAATAAATACAAATTTTGTTTATTTACTAAAAATAAAACTATTTTTTATTTAATAAATTAAACATTTATTAAGGACTTAATTATGTACTAGACACTATGACAAATGCTGGGGTTACAAAAAGAAGAACCACAGTACCTGCCTTCAAGGAGCTTACAACTAAGTCATTAGGAATGCTATTGGGGGGGGGGCATCTAGGTGGCTTAGTTGCTTGAGAACCAAGCCTAGATATGAGGTCCTAGGTTTAGATATGGCCTTATAT
Source organism: Gracilinanus agilis (assembly GCF_016433145.1). Lineage (NCBI taxonomy): Eukaryota > Metazoa > Chordata > Mammalia > Didelphimorphia > Didelphidae > Gracilinanus > Gracilinanus agilis. Next base: position 591,158,861 of record NC_058132.1, on the reverse strand, counting down.
ATTACCTAGCTGTGAGAGCCTGGACAAGTCACATACTCCCCTTTGCCTAGCCCTTACCACTCTTCTGCCTTAGAACCAACACAAGACAGAAGATAAGAGTCTTTTTTTAGAAAGAATATATTTTTGTGCTTTGTCAAAAATAAATTATTAGTAAATGTGACACTATCCTTGATTGGAGAGTGGTGATACCTCTTAGTACAGGAAAAAGGAAGACCCTGAAGACTTGGGGGGCAGTTCTGTATTTCTTAACCTGTCCAATGAGGGATTTGGTCTGATCATTAAGATCTCTTTCAGCTCTAAATTCTCTCATGTTCTTCTGCAGCTTGCTTACATTTAACTCAGTGCAACAACAGACTCATTTCCTCCAGTAGAGTACAAACCAGCCTCAGAAATAACTTTAGTAGCCTGTGAGGCCTTTAATGAATAATAATTGAATTGATTTTGAAGTATAGATCAATTTACCATGGACTCTGATATGTTATGTGCCCCTTAAGGGCTGGTTGCAATTCCTGGACCTGGAGAAGAAAAATTAAGAGTTTCTTCTTTTGCTCCTTGTGCCTTCCTTCCTTTGCTGGGTAGGAGCCTGTGGCCAGGGGTGGGCCATCTGGCATGTTAAATATGCACGTACTCTAAAATTAAAAATAAACTTGAACCGCAGAGCTCTTGTAATTGCACTCCAAATCTAGTATGATAAAGTTAAACAGCTCCTTAAAGCAGTCTTAGGAATGGCTTTTTCAAGCATATATTTTGTGTCCAAAACATAAACTGTTTTCTACACAACTGGGATGAGACACATTTGGCATGAAGTGGTCATTGTTAAAAGAAGCTCAGAAAAGAACCATGGGAAGGTTTGGTTTTTGTAGAAGAAATGCAGAAGTTAGAACATCCAGGAAGAACTGTGGTAACTAAGCAGCACTCTTACTTCATGGGTAATTACTTAGGACAGTATTGGAAGGAAATGGGACAAACTAGAGGGAAGACTTTTTGCCCATCACTAGGAAGAACTTCTGAGCAGTGAAGATTAATAAATTATGGACTGATCTCACAAAGGAACTGAACTGATTTCTCCTGTCTTAGATATTTAAAAGTGGGTAATCTCTTTGGGGATGGTTGAGATTGGTTTTACACTGGTACCTTTTTTTACAAATGGTGTAGTTGGCATTAGGTCTTTTCCAAGCTTGATTTCCATTTTTTTTACATTATGGAAAAGAAAGTGTGATAAATGAAAAAAGCTTCTCTATTGAGAAAGCTTGGCACATTTTTCAAATGTTTCTTGACACTAACAGCTTCATTCCTCAATTAGCAAAGGGAATAAAGCTGATTATGCATATCTGTGCAGTGACACTTTGTATTTGATTAGCAGCTGTAAGGTAAACATTGGAAAGGTCTCTGTCTTAATAACTTTAACTTCTTTTTACCAGAGCTACTTGACTATTGCTTGTTCCCCCCATCCATCCCCTACCTCCCCCACTTTGATAAATACTGTCTAAAATGAACATAGTCTAATATAGTATAATAAAATCTGTAGAATTTAAAAACACTGTTAGATTTTATTTTTGATCTTTGCATTTTTCTATTCATCTTCTAACACCCATCTGTTTCTGTGCAATTATAACTCAGAAATGTTACAACTTATAGTCTTATGCATCAGAAATGGGGATATTTTATGCATGGACTTATAAAGTGTTTAAATTATCTAATACCATGTTCATAGTATAAAACTTTTTTGAGCTGGAGGGTCATCTAATTCAGTGGATAAAACTCAAATAGAAATGGGGGTCACTAACTTGTACAAAAGAATTCCTGCAGGTCACACTTGGCTTAGTTTAAAAATGTAATATCTCCTATATTTTATTGTATTTTTATTTTGTTAAATATTTCCCAGTTACATTTTCATCTGGCTCAGGTTTCTGGGCTTCATTTGGGAGTGTTGTGGGCTCAACTTGGCTGGATTTGACCACTTTCTTTCATAGTCTTTCCTTTGACTCTAGGCACAACAAACATTCAAAGAGAGAAAAGAAAAAATATAACTGTCTATACTTAATGTTATTCATGTTATATATTTTAAATTTTCATAATTTTGTTACTTGGAAATGGAAATATGCCCAAGAAAGAAGAGAACATTTCCTTATACAAATGTGGCAAAATGCTTTGGGGTGACTCTCTTACCTCCTACTTGCACTGAGAATTAGCATCCCCAGATGGATATGGGTATTTCAAAATGGCTATTTTATCTATTCAGGGCTTTAGGAGTATGCTTGAGGGGTTGAGGGTTATCTTTATACAGCTATTATCTTATGAGCCCCCACTAGTGTTACCTTCATGATTGCTGATCAGTTGGTTGACGATAAGAGTAATATGTTAATCAGCCAAGATTAATTAGGTTTTGGAAGAGAGTAATTACTAAGATGGGGGCAGCTAGGTGTCATAGTGGATGGAATGCTACCAGGAGTTATCATCTTGAGTTCAAATCTGGCCTCTGATTTGTTGTATGATCCTGGGAAAGTCACTTAACCCTATTTGCTTCAGTTTCTTCATCTGTCAAATGAACTGAGAATGAAATGGCAAACCACTCCAGTATCTTTGCCAAGAAAATCTCAAATGGGGTCATGAAGAGTCTGATACAACTGAAAATGAATAAACAACGAATTTACTAAGATGATTTAGTAAGGACACTTAGTATAAAACATTCATTCTTCATAAAAGTCTTTTAATATATCCTCTTCTTGTATATACAAAGTCCAGGGGGGAAATGGGCTCAAGTTCAAGGAGTACAAATGATAAAAGGATAACTAACAATCCCTGGAAGTTGTTTTGCTTAATTCCTCAAGATTTCCATATCGTGTAGGGGTGAGCTGGAGCTGTGGGAGATAATTATCAAAATTTCAGTGAGAACAGTGTATTATATAACCAAGAAATGCAAATGGAACAAATCAGGGGTTGATTTATTGTTTTGTTGATTGTCTAGACCAGTGGTTCCCAAACTTTTTTGGCCTACTGCCCCCTTTCCAGAAAAAAATATTACTTAGCCCCCTGGAAATTAATTTTTAAATTTTAATAGCAATTAATAGGAAAGATAAATGCACCTGTGGCCATCACCATACCCCTGGATCGCTGTAGCACCCACCAGGGGGTGGTAGCGCCCACTTTGGGAATCACTGGTCTAGACTTAAGAGAATGATAGAGAAGATAATAATGCAGATTAAACTTAAAAGTGTGTCAGGTCTGCTTTTTTTTTCCCTTCTGGAAAACCAGTTGTTAAACTGGTACACCTTTAATTTTAGATATGGTATAGCTTTCGTTTTTTTTCCTCCTTGACTTTTTGTAAAGTCTTTAATCTGTATCCAGGCTGTCTTTTGCTCCCAGTGCAGGCACTATACCAGTTGTTTTAGGAATTTTTTAGGATATCACTGAGAATATGGGAATTCTAAAATCCTCTTGACTTTTTGAAGCTCAAATGGCCTTTCTTCAATGGGTATGTGTGTGTCTTGAGGGAGCAGGAGACAAAGAAAAAAAGCTTCCTTCTCAGAGGTTATGCTGGAGTGCTCTCTTCTGATTCACTCTTTGCTCTACATCTTTGTTTCCAACTAGCTAGATGGTTTTATACCAGGCCCAGAGGATCTAAGTCCCTTACCTACTTTGAACAGATTTACTATCACACCTAAGGAAGTGCCCAGGCCTTGCTTACACCCAGTGAACAACTGATATTTATTCTCACTTAATTAATATATCAAGGTATATAGCATCTTATACTTTATTTCAAATAGTATGGAAATGATTTGATTGATTTAGTAAACTTCTTCCCTTATATAACAGAATTATATATGAAATTGCAAATCTCATTATGTATGGATGAGTTTTTTTAAGAGGAGGTTTAAAAATACATGCCAAATTTTAAAATATTAGTTTCAAAAGCTGTGATTTCCTCTGAATCTTGTATTATTTTTGTTCATTAAAAATATTTCATTCCCCTTCCTTCCTTCCTTCTTTCCCTCTTCCTTCCTTCCTTTCTTCCTTCTTTCCTTCTTCCTTCCTTCCTTCCTTCCTTCCTTCCTTCCTTCCTTCCTTCCTTCCTTCCTTCCTAATATCTAACATTACTCACTTATTCTGCATCTATCTCATATAGATGTCCATCTCTTGCTGGTATTGTTTGAATTTGACACTGGAACAAAATGAGACATTTTCATGCTTTCGAAGATTAACCAAAGGAGATTAACTTAGCCATAGAAAGAGAAAGATATTTAACAAAGATAGACATTGAAGATACATCAAGTAGATTCAGCTGAGTGAAACTCTCTTGCCAGAGTTATCAAACATAGTCCAAAAAAAGTCAGAGAACATTTGGGGGACTTTGTGGCTGTTTTGAACTCAGATGATGAGGAAGTGATATCAGCTGTCTGAGTCTTTAGTGTAATCTTGACATCTTTTAAGAAAAAACTATATAGTAGGAGCAATATCCTATGCCCCACTTCCACATAAGTTAGGTTAGTTTTTTCCCGTTCTGTCCTTCCTTCAATTCCTTCCTTCCACCAAACCTTCCCCTCCTCATTTTTAAAAAGTTAGATTAGTCACATGAAATAGATCTGAATATTGACCATATCCAAAAATATTTATCTCATTCTGCTCCTTCAGAATCTTTCTTGCATCTTGCATCTTTCTGTTAGGAGGTGAGTAGTGATATGCATCATGATCCTCAGTCCTCTAAAGTCATGCATTGATCAGAAAACTTAAATCTTTAAAATGTTTCCTTAATAATGCTCTATTTATGTAATTTGTTCTCCTAGTTCTGCTTTCTTGATTCTCCATCAATTCGGACTAAACTTCCTAGGTTTCTCTGAATTCTCTGAATCATCTCTTTTATCAGTATTGTGCACAGTGCTGGGCACATAGTAGAGACTTAAATGTCTATTGATTGACCACATTATACAATTCTATAACATTATATCTTTATATCATAAGTTGTCCAGTAATTTCTTAGTGAATGGACACCCTATTATATTACAATCCTTGGCTAGGACAAAAAGTGCTTTATGAATATATTTGTATGCATGATTTCTTTCCCTCTTTCTTTGATCTCTTTGGAGTACGTAACTATTTGTGGTTTTGCTGAATCAAAGGTATACACAGCTTAGTGACTTTTAGTTCCAAAATCCTTTCCGGAATAGAGACATCAATTTACAGCTCTAACAATATTATGTTAGTATGACAGCCTTCTCACATGTTTTGCAGTATTTATTATTTTCATTAAAACATTTTTTGCCCATTGATGAGTTTAATATGGAATCCCCAATTGTATTAATCTGCATTTTTCTTATTAGTGATTATTTGAAGCATACTTTCATATGTAATTGTTGATAGCTTGGATTTTTTTTCCCCTTAGAGACCTGCCTATTCATGTCCTTTAATCATTTGTCTATTGGGAAATGTCTCATATTCTTATGTATTTGAATTATAATAATAGCTAGCATTCATACAGCACCAACTATGTGGCAAGTACTGTGCTAAGTACCTTACAAATATTATCTCATTTCATCCTCACAACAATCCTGAGAAATAGGTGTTAATATCATCCCCATTTTATAATTGAGGAAACTGAGGCAAACAGATTAAATGACTTGCCCAAGATCATATAGCTTGTAAGTTACCAATTTTGAATTCCTGGTATTAATCTAGTCTAGTCAGAATGTATCATCTTTTTAATATATTGTTGTAACCTTTTTTTCCATAATATTTTATTCAGTATCTTTGTATCTATATTCATTAGAGATCTTGGTCTATATATATTTTTTTCTCTTTCTTTTGAGTAGATACAAAAACTTCATATGGCAGGCAGGTAGGTGGCTCAGTGGATTGAGAGTGAGAGCTAGAGAAAGTATGTCTTGAGTTCAAATATGTCTACTTTCTAGCTGTGTGACTCTAGACAAATCTCTAAACCCCCATAGCCTAGCCCTTTTCACTCTTCTAGCTTGATTTTAAGATAGAAGTTAAGAGATTAAAATTAATAAATAAAACTTCATTTGAATCATAGCCCTTTTTTCTAATTTTGCAAACATATTAGAATTAATTTTTCTTTCAATATTTGAAAAATTCTCTTGCAAATAGAATTTTCCCCTACTTTAGAAAGTATGTTTATGGCCTATTCATTTTTCCCCTAAGACTTTTTTCTTTTTCTGCTAATTCAAATACATATATCTTTTTATTACACACATTTCATTTTATTATTTTTTGCTATGTAGTTTGTTAAAATTATCTAATAATTCCCATTATTTTATTTTTATTTGTTGTTAATGCAGTTTTTTCATTTTTTTATATTGGTAACTTGGTGTTCTCCTTTAAAAAATAAAATTAGTTCATGGTTCATATGCTTTAATTCTTTTTTATAAAGCTAATACTACCTGTCAGATTAGTGTTTAAATTTTTCTTTTTAAAATTTTTAAACTTTTTTCCCAGATTATATGTAGATAGTCTTAATAATTGTTTTCTGACATTTTGGGATCTATGTTCTCTCCCTCCTTTCCACCTTCCCCTTCTCCCCAAGACAGCATGTAATATAATGTAGATTGTACACGGACACATATTATATACATATATTTGTATATATATTTATATATATATATGTATATGTATATATTTCCGTGTCCATCATCTTGTGAAAGAAGGCACATGTTGCTTACACTGAAGAAAAATTAATGGAGGAAATAAAGTGAAGAATGGTATGCTTCAATTTGCATTCAGACTCCATTAGTAGATAACCTTTTTTTTTTAAGTCCTTTGGAGTTGTCCTGGATCCTTGCACTGTTGATAAGAGTTAAATTATTCATAGTTGGTCATCATACATTATTGTTGTTATTGAGTAAAGTGTTCTCCTGGTTCTGCTCACTTTGGTTTGTATCACTTCATATAGGACTTTTCAGTTTTTTTTTGTGATTATCTTGTTCATTATTTCTTATAGTGCAATAATATCCCATTACAATCATATACCACAGCTTGTTCAGATGTTCCTCAATTGACGAATATCTCTTTAGTTTCCATTTCTTTGTCACTACAAAAAGAGCTGCTATAAATAATTTTGAACAAGCAGATCCTTTCCCTATCTTTGATTTCTTTGGGATACAGACTTTGTAATGATATTGCTGGTCAAAGGATAAGTACGGTTTTATGGCCCTTTGGGCAGAGTTCCAAATTACTCTCAATATTTTTAACTTGCAAACTTCTTAAACTTTTCTGTGTTTAGGTAGGGTTTTATAAACTGTTGCTTTTCTAGTTTTCTTTAAGGGGCCATTTTCAGTTGATAAAATCACATACATATATTTTGATCTAAAAATTTTTGTATTCCCATTCAATAATAGATATCTACCATATTTAACTTGTCAACTATACTATTCCTGTCTAATTTTCTTATTTATGTAAGATTTGTCTAGGTAGTCAATAGTCAATAAAAATCTATTAAGCAACTACTATGTTTCAGGTATTATGTGAAGCAGCAGGAATACAAATATAAATAAAAACAAGCGGTCTCTACCTTCATGGAGTTTATAATATAATGGGGGAAGGTAACACAAAAAAAGAAACTGAATAGAAGGGGTAGGAGAAGGTATTCCAAAAAGTCCACTAGCAGTTAACTGGCGGGAAGTGGGGAGAAGACTGTAGTCAGTGAAACAATAAACTCAAATAGAGATCCTGTACCTTATGGCCCTGACTTTTCAATCAACAGGTCCAATCAAAAGGGCATGGTGAGATGTGAGTACCAGGCAGATTCAGTTGTGCAGGATAAGATTTTCCAATGATGAATTTCCTGGGAAAGAAAGGATAAGGAGAACCAAAGGCATTCAAAAGCTGTGTAGCTAGTGGGAAATGGAGAGATAGAAGAAAGGTACATTTAAGCACCCAACTATTACAGCTTTTCTGTCTCTCCCTACAATTCTATTAACTTTTCTTTTAATTATTTAAATACTATCCAATTCGGGGCATACATATTGCATGTTGACATTATTCATTATCTATAGTGCCTTTTATCTTGAGGTAGTTTTCTTGTTTCTAGTGTAATTTAGTTTAGTTGGGCGACATAGATTCTGGAGGCAGTTCCAAAACCAGCTGGTAATATGTTATTTTCTCAAGGATGTGTAGTTACTCTCTAAAGTAACTGCTGTATATGTGATTTGGCATATTTTTAGTTTAAAATAGCTGTTCTGCCAGACCATAGTTGTAATTTCTCAATCCCCTTATATTTGAAGATAGTATAAGAGTTGAGGCCATAACCACATTGGGACATTTTGAGGCATTACACAATTTGTGAAGGTCTGAATTCTTCTTTCCATTTTTAATGGGGTTACTAGGGAGTCATTAAAGAGCAGCCTTTTGAATCATTCTATTTGTTGTTGCTCTGTTGAGTGGAGATGAGACAAGCAGGAGCCACCTTCTATCCTCAAACAGCTCCCTTATTCTTGCCTTGAGGCAATAGAAGGGACAGGAAAGGGAAAGAAGATGCATCTAGCTTCAATTAGCATCAGCCCAGTCAATGATGGTATAAATCAGTTTAAATTTTTGCTAGAATCCACTGCAGTTAACACAACTTTTTTCAGCATAGAAAATACTGACAGAGGCAGCTAAGTGGCTCAGTGGATTGAACCTGGGCTCAAATGTGGCCTCAGATACTTCCTAGCTGTTTGATCCTGGGCAAGTCACTTAACCTCAGTTGCAGAGCCCTTACTGCTCTTCTGCCTTGCAAGTAATACTTAGTATTGATTCCAAGATGGAAGGTAAGATTTTTAATTTAAACATTTAACAACAACAACAAATGAAAATACTGACTGCAGGGGTATGTGTATGTGGAGGAGGGGAGTGTGTTAGAGGGAAAGAGTTTGCCTAAGCTCCAACATTAGGACTTATAAGAATGATAGAATAATCATAGAATTTAGTAAGTTAAATCAGAATATAGACCTTTTGGATTATTTCAGCTCTACTTTGGAGACCTAGTTTTTTGGACTTTTATTCTCTTGACCTTTGACCATGCCTGATATTTCTGTTCATAAGGAACATATCAGGCATAGTCAAGCTTGGGCATCTCTTACCTGATGATAACTGACACATGGCCAAATATTTAATCTAAATATTATTTAAGAACATTTGTTATTGTCTATACAGAGACTTAAATTTCAGTCCACACTTCATATGTGGAAGCTTTTCCCTCTCTATCCCCTTAGGAGCTTCTATAAATTGGTTTTCTCTGAGAAGTGCAAATTTCACCCAGTCAGTTGAAAACAAGTTGAAGTTTCCGCCCCCCCCCAGTTTCATACATTATCTGCATCAGCAGCTAAATTCCAAGCTATACTTTGCAGATGATGATATTTGAAATGAGCAGACTTTGAATAATGATGACCCTATAAAAGTCGCAATAAGAAAGACTTGTTGGAGCCAATAAAAAACTCATCAGATGAAGAAGCTGAGGAAGAAGTACAGCAATAGAGGTTTCAAGTTTTCCTTTTCTCATTTCTCCCAGGCTTATGTCTCCTAAATCAAAGACACAACTAATTTTGCTAATCAGAAGGCTATTAACATTGGTCATATTCACAGTGATGATGAGTATCTACTTGAAGAATAAATGAAGAATGAATATTTGGATGGTTTGTACCACTGAGCTTCTAGTCATGCCCTCAGCAATGAAATAGGGGAACAATAATAAGACATCAGTCAAGCATTTACTAAATTCCTACTATGTGCTGGGTGCTATCCAAGGGACTGGGGTTGCAAATATTAACAGTGCTGCAGTCTTTCTACTCTATAAGAGTTTACGTTCTAAAGGATCATAGATTTAGAGCTGCAAGAGGGATCCATAGAAGCCATTATTCTAACCACTTCATTTTATTGACTAGAAACATGACTATTAATATGACTGTCCAATATAGAAAGTAAGTATTAAGGAGAAGACTTTTAGAGCTGTTTTTTCTTTACAATATATTTTTGTATAAATTGTTCTGATTTTGTCAACTTAATTCTATATCAGGTCTGTATCCACAATTCTCTGAAATCATCTTCTTTCTCATTTTTTTTGTGATGAAATATAATTCCATTGTATATACACATGTCATCTTAAGCCATTTCTCAATTATCTAAGAGGAGATCTAAACTAAGTTACAGTTATTTTCTTGTCTTATGTTTTTTTACCTCCCTCTTTCAGGGTCAGGATGTTCGTTTTGTTTGTAGGTTATTCCCTCTAGGGTGTTATACTCTTAATGTCTAGTCCCATTATTCTCATTAACCTACCTATACTTGTGTCTCTGTTGAGTTTGATGTATTTCTGCATCATACTTTGTGTATGTTTAAATCTTTTTGCCTACTTCAGATAATAGTGAGGTTTGTCTGATGCCCACTCCCCTCCACCCTTTTCTCCAAGTTTATATGATTTTCTTCTCATTCATTCCAGATCCAAGAAATAACAAGCCCTTTCTCCCTTCCGTCATTCTACACTAATATATTCCTTTTATACTCCCTTCATTTGACCTTCTTTACACCCTTCAAACATAACCAACATATCTAAGGTCTTCTATTTTTCTTTAACTCATTTAATACTTTATGAAGAACATTCAGAATATTTGAGTTTCAAAATTACACTTTTTTTCCTTCCCCTACGTTTTTTGAGATTCTTGTACTTCATTATTTCTATTCAGCTCTGATTTTCATTTCATCAGAAATGCTTGAAAGCCATTTATTCCATTTAAAATTCATTTTCTTCCTCCTATAAAACTATATTTAGCTTTGGAATTTTTGGTCTTAAACCTATATCTTTTTCTTTTTATAATTTTGTCTTCCAAGATCTCCTCTCATTTTAAGTAGTAACTACTAGGTCTTGTGTAACACTTCCTTGACTTCTTTCTGGATGCTTACAGTATATTTTCCCCCTTGATATGAGAACATTGAATTTTAGCTAGCACAGTCTTAGAGCCTTTCTTTATGGGATTTCTTTCAGGAGATGATTGATTCTATTTATTTTCACTTTGCCTTCTGGTTTATAATACATCTGGGCAGTTTTCATTTATGATCATTTTTCAAAAATAGTTTTCAGGGAGGCCAGTGATTTTTTTGTTATTTCTCCTTGACTTGTTTTCCAGGCCAGCTGCTTTTGCTATTTTGTTCTTTTTTTAACCTTTTGATTGTTCTGCTATTTCTTCATATCTCATGAAGTCATTGATTTCTGTTTATATTTTCTAGTTGTTAAGGAGTTCATTTTTTAAGAAAAGAAAGTCTTTCCATTTCTTTTCTAAGCCTTTTATTCCCTTTCTAATTCTTTTCTCCCCAGCTTTTATTTCATTTTTCTTCTCAATCTTCATTTCTTCAATGTATCCATATAGTCCTTGTAGACAATTTATTTTTCCCTCTTTTAATCAGTGCTTACAGTTACACACTCTTTCCTTTTTGGGATCTCTAGATTGGCAGTAATTTTTGATACTTATTGATGTTTTCTTTGATTTTCTTATTTTTCTTTGTTTAGCCCCCGAATTGGGACTTTGTGCTCAATTTTGTCACATGCTGTAATGTTGAGGGTGGTGGTTGACCCTGCTTATTCTCACTTGGGGTTCTTTGGTTTCCTGCATTAATCTTCATTTTCTCATGTTAACCCCCCTGAATCTTTGAACTTCAGAACACTTGATATTCAAATCCCTCTCTGTCATTTCAGAGTAGAATAATGGAGACCTCCTATTCCCTGGACCTAAACTGGCCTGTTCTGAGCACCAGTATACCACACAGGTTGGCATGATACTAGTTGCTGTTTTTTCCTTTCAGATACTTTTCAGGATCCCTCAGGGCTTTCTGAGGAAAGCTATTTGCTTTACTGCTTCAGGACAAAGGGTCCTTTGCAGGCTACCTCTTTACCTGACTCTGTCTGGCCAGTCCTGTAGACTATCCAGTTCTGGCCCTGTCTTTGCTGCTATCCCACATTCCTATTGCACTTTGGTTTCTGACTGTCCCCTTCTATTGTTTAAGAGTGGAAGAAGGCACTTTGTTGTAGTTGCTCAATGAATTTCTTGATTATGATTTTGTCTGATGTGAACTTTAGAGTTTTTCTGGAGTAGGAAGGTCAGAACTGGGCAGTCTCCTTCCCATTCTGGCAGCACATGTTGTCAGGAAGTCTCCCAGGGTATATTTATATCCATGGTGATTTTGATTATTAAATGGTAAGTACAGGAAATTATTTTACCTAAATTGTTTAGCTTATGGATACAGAAGAAAATGGAAGGTCAAAATTGTATTATTCAGACTCAAAATATCAGTCTTTCATGCTAATGAATATCAGGTTCTGTTAAGAAATACATTTTTTTGATGCATGAAGAAGGCAAACTTGCTTGGGGCTTTCATCTAATTATCAGAGGGAATAAAACCAATGTTGCTATAGTCATAGTAAGTAGCAAATATAGTCTTAGGAGGTTAGAGTTGTGCATAGTGATAGAAGTCTAAATTTTTGTTTCAAGAAATAGTGATTTTTAAAAAATATTTTATCTGTTGAAAGGAAGAACATCTATAGTGACCAACTCTTTAAAAAAAAAAAAAGCAAGACGGGATGATGGTAGTGGGAAGTGGGTCAATGATCTTGAGAATCCTATAATTTAAAACTTAAAAGAATGATGGCAGTCACCAAGTAAATCAAATTGGGAATTAAACTTTATGGATGAGCTCAGTCCTGTTAATGGATACCTACTTTGGGTGTTTGTCTGACCCTGGGCCACACTGGCCCAGTTTACTAAGCAAATTGGCAAGAATGAACTTTGAAAATGAATGCAAACCAGGCAAGGAATTATACATGTTCTATTTATATATTTAAAAAATCAGTGATATTGGAGTGGGTGCTCCTTCCATCTTCTACAGATTGCTGTATCTCTCTACATTTTAGCCAGTGAATTCTTTATGAACTCTTATTCTCATAAAACTGTACTTGGTGTGGTATGTGGAATGAACACTGAGGCCCCTTCCATAGGTTTAGGTTAGTTTTCCCCTAAAAGTATATTGAACTATATTTGAGATTTAATTGCCCCAGAGGATGAAGGCAAAGCCATTGAAACTAAAAAACCAGATCAGGAAGAGTTCCTAGGTCCCTGTCAAGGATCTAGCTCTTTAAAGTGGCCAAAATCACCTGCATGGCCAATACCAAATCAGTCCTCTAGCTTTGTTACCCTATTATCACTAAGGAAATTTTCCTTTTGTTATCTGCTAGATGGTCTCTGCCAGGTCTCATTTTGTTTCAGTCTCAAACCTGAAATAATGGATTGGACTGAATAGCTCTATAACTATACATTGAACAATCTTCTAGGGATGGCCCTCTTTGAATGTAAAGAAGCCAGCCCTTGAATGATGCTTACACAAGGCCATACACAACTTCCTTCTAATAATATATGCATACATATATTTACAAATGTATTTATTTTGAGCCCTCACCTTCTGTCTTAGTAACAATTCTAAGACAGAAGAGGGGCAAGGGGTGGGCAATTGGTTTTAAGTGACATGCCTAGGGTCACACAGCTAGGAAATTTTTGAGGCCAGACTTGGTCCCAGTACCTCCTGACTTCAGTCCTGGTGCTCTATCCACCTAATGGCTCTTATACACGAAATGTATAGGTACATGTATACGTATTAATTTTAATTTATTAACAGAGTACTTCAAAGCACTTAATATGATGTAGAAAGTACCTCTTTTCCCTAATCTAAATGAGAAACAAATGATGCCATCCTAGAAGGCATGAGAGAAAGGTGAGGGAGAAAGAAGTGGGGATAATAAAGACAAAACTATGTTTCTAAAGTTGAGAATAATCAGTATCTTATTAAGTTTGCTTTTCACCAATTTTTGTTGTCTTTTGCTAATAAGAAGGGAAGGTCTTCCCTTTTTCCTGGGTCAAGGGAGAAGTAGAAGGAAAAGCTAATTACTACCCTTGGGTACAAAGATATAGTTAGTTCCTTCACTTTTGACATTTTTCCTAGGCAGGGGGTGGGGTGGAGTGTCAGGCTGGAGGGGAGGGAAGGAGGGAGAATTCATCTCAGAGCATGATACAGTTGAACAGATGAAATGATTTGCTCATCTCTGCAGAAACATCAGTAGCAGTTTTTCCTTGACATGCTAATTTGAGTCACAGGAAAAAATTGCATGGATTGTTCCCATGATGTCATCCTTCCTCCCCAGGGTCAGCTAGGAAGCTTATAGTTGGTATTGCTGAGGCTCTGGGTGTTGGCTACTTTAAGGGCCAAACTAGGATAGCTCACAGCTGGAGGAGTATGCAGTGCCCATGCTGAATTCTGAATTGAGATGGGAACCATGATTAAACTATAGATGATCTTGGCCAAGAACAAATCTCAGACTTATTTTGCAATGATTCAGCTACTTTAGAACATTTACTAGAGGGCTAGAATTGGGATATCAGGACTTAGGAAATTCAGTTGGGACTTTAGAGGAATTCTTTATTTTTTCTTATTCTCTGTATTCTCTCTCTCCTACATTTCTTTTTTTTTTAACCCTTAACTTCTGTGTATCGGCTCCTTGGTGGAAGAGTGGTAAAGGTGGGCAATGGGGGTCAAGTGACTTGCCCAGGGTCACACAGCTGGGAAGTGTCTGAGGCTAGATTTGAACCTAGGACCTCCCGTCTCTAGGCCTGACTCTCAATCCACTGAGCTACCCAGCTGCCCCTCTCCTACATTTCTTGACAAGATACCCTGAACAAAAACCCTGAAAGCTTAATTGACCATAACTAAGTAAAATGATTCTATCTTTTTCATTACTCCATAGGATCACAGATTGATATCTGGAAGGGATTTTAGAGGTTACTTCGTCCTGAGGAGGAAATTGAGTCCCACAAAATTTTAATGAGTCGCCCAATGTCAGGAAGCTAGTAAGAAGCAGAGCTGGGATTCAAACCCAGGACCTTTGGCTTAAAGTATATTTTTGATTGTATCATTTACCCCACAGAAAATCCAAATACCTTCCTTTTACCCCCAACTTCCAGGAGAGAGACAGACAGACAGACAGACAGACAGACATAGAAAGGGAGAGGGAGACAGAGACAGAGAGAAACTGAGACAGAGAGAAGAGAGAGCAAGAAAACAAAGAACCTATAAAAATACCTTATGTAGTTAATGATCTGAATTGCAAAGTACATTATCTCACTCAGTCCCCCTCCTTACTCCTTTTCATTATGTAAACTATTAATAGGTCACTGCTCAGATGTTAGAAACTCTGCTTTAGGTGACTGTGTAGTGCAAAAATACCTCTCAGCTGTGTTCTCTCCACTTGTGTAAACCTGTTCCAGGCTGATAGTCAACAGAAGCCAGCCCACCTAGGAAATCCATGTATTATTAGTTGTCCTTCTTTTCCAGAGGCCTCATTAGCATCAATGAGCTCCTCCCCTTCTCTGGTACTCTTAGGTGGTGAACAACCTAGGAGAAAATGAGCTAGAAAAACCAGGGAACAATTTTTTTCACTGGGAAGGTAAATGCTTGTTGGAAGAAGCAAATTAATTGGATCTGGGGGCAGAGAGATATGGAGAAAAACTGTGTGGGAAAGTGTTAGTTCAAGTGACCTTCCAATCTAAAGCAGACTCTTTGGCAACAAATAAGTAACTCCTTGGGGAATGATCTTAGGGTTCCTAGGAAATTGAGAAAAAAAGCAGCAGAATTTTACATAATTAGGCCATAAGTAGAAAGTAGCTAGGTTTTAGAAATGTTTGTAGAGCATGGACAGAAGTAATTTCTCAAAACTCTCACCTCCAGGGGAATACATCAAAAATTCCCTTTAGTTTATATTTTTAACATTTAATTCTCTTTAGTTTAAAACAACTGAATAGATCAGAGCTCAACACCATTATCTCTCAGTGATGCCCATGTAAACATGGTTCCCTCTGAGTACAACATGCATGCTCTTTTTTAGCCATCATCAAGGGAAAATATCTCCCGAAGCTTCAGGTATTACTGTCTCAATTTAGCTGTGACCATTCCACATAAAGGACCCTTGGCTTAATTTGCTATTAGTTATTTATCCTCTCCAAAGAGTTTATATCTTCCCAGTGGGTCAATATAGGCATTACAGACTAAATCACCTCGGAAGGTCTAGCCTTGTCTCTGTAAGTTGATGGTTTTCAGACAAGTGGCAAAGAATTGAATGTTGACCTCTGCATGCCAGACTTTGGAAAAAATGCATATATTTGAAGTGGTTATCCTGGTGATCACCATCACTATACTCTTGTAACATTCATGAAACTGTGTTTAGGAAGCATCAGAGAAGCAAGAGACAGTAACACTAGCAAGAGTTAGAAGTCCATGGATCTCTAGTAGAAACTTGGCGGAAGAATTCCTGGAAGAATTCCAAAACCCACCTTCCTTTCAAGTCTTCTTTGCTATTATTCCCCTCAATATATTCTTTGTTCCAGTCAATCCATTTTCTGTATGCAGTATCCCATTTCTTCTCTCCTTGTCCCTGCATCTCGTGTCTGGAATGCATACCTCTGCCTTTTAGGCCTCTCATATCTCCCTTCAGGTTAGGTTCTGACTTTCTGGACTTCAACTCCATCACTTCAACATTTCAGCTACAATCTCACCTTGGAAACCCCCCCAGGGTTGGTGACCTCCTCAGTTTGGGAGACCAATCCTTAATGGATCTTCTATTAATTAATTCTTCTTTCTCCCATTTTGGGGCATGAGTTTCAGACTTTCTGGCTTTCTATACACTTTATTCTTTTCATTTTCCTTTTGTGCCTTGTCTATCCCCATTAGAATGTAAGTTCTATGAGGGCAAGGAGTGTCTTTCTTATTGTCTCCAGGATTTAGCATAGTGCCTGGCATATAGTAAACATTTAATACATTTCTTGGCTTTGCCTGAGAACACCCAGAAAGCCTTTCTCAATTCTTATAGTTGTTATTTCACACTCCCTCTTATGATGACTTTGTAGAAATCTATACCTTATTATTTATATTCTATACAATTACATTATTTACAATAACTTACAGTATTCACAGGGATAGAAACAAGTATTTAAGTGTCACTTATGTGTCAGACACTTTACTAAGTACATTCCAAATATCTTATTTGATCATTACTACAGTCCTATAAGGTAGGTGCTATTTTATCCCTGTTTTACAGTTGAGAAACTGAGGCAGAGAGTGGATAAGTGACTTGCTGGAAGTCAAGTGTTTTTATTTACTTTTTCAAATGTCCCATTTCCAATTAGTAAGTGTGTGCAGCTGGATATGAACTTAGGTCTTTCTGACTCCAGGTCCAGTGCTCTGTACGTTATGACACTACCTAATTGTTTCTAAACTTGGATACCAGTTGGAGCTATCTTCCCTTTCCTCAAGAAAATGTGGGCTCCTTGAGGGCAGACACTGTTTTGCGTTTGTCTTGATATTCCCTGCTTCAAAAAGAGCTTACTATCTTACACATATTAGGAATTTGGTAGATATTTGTAGATAGAATTATGGTAAGTAGATATGTTGAATCAGAATGAACAGAGGTAACAGGGTGGTTCAGTGGATGGAATGCTGGAACTGGAGTAAGGAAGACCTGAGCTCAAACCCAGCTTCAGACACTTAATAACAGGGTGACCATGGCCAAATCAATTACCCTCTGTTTGCCTCAGTTTCTTCATCTATAAAAAGGGGATCATCATAGCATCTATCTACAGGGTCATTGCATGGCTAAAATGCTTGTAAAGATCCTTATAAAATGCTTGACAAACCTTAAAGCACTCTATAAACTTTTGTTGTTGTTTAGTTGCTTTTCAGTCATGTCCATCTCTTATTCACTCCATTTGGGTTTTTCTTGGCAGAGATACTGGAGTGGTTTGCAATTTCCATCTCTAGCTCATTTGCCAGAGGAGGAAACTGAGACCAGCAGAGTTAAAAGACTTGCTCAGGATAATATAACTATTTCACCATTTCTTTCTCCAGTTCACTTGACAGATGAGAAAACCGAGGCAAATAGGTTAAGTATCGCCCAGGATCATCCAGTTAGTAAGTGTCTGAGACCAGATATGAATTTGGGAAGATGAGTCTTCTGACTGCAAGTTTGACTCTCTTATCTATTACCCAACCTAGCTGTCCTTATATAAATGTTAGTGATTAGCTATTGATTGCGTTTGTTCCCTATATCTGAGATATCCTTCAGTGTATTCACAGCAGTTCAACTTATCTTCTACGTTTTAAGGTCCAATTTGATGAAACCTTTCCTCATCCAGTCCACACTGGGGGACTCCATACTGCTCTCAGTACCTCTTAATCTAGAACTTGATTCCATTCTGCCTTGAATTGTTCTCTAGCTCCTGCCCAAAAGAAAACTTGATCTCTCCAAGCTAGAGAGAAAATTCATTGAGAGAAAGGACTTCCCCTTCCCCTTCTATAACATTTTTACAGTACCTAGAAAGGCACAGAGGATAGCCTACTGATATTTACTGACTTACCATGAACTCTAGCCAGAGGCAGTGAGATGAAAAGAGTATACTGACACAAGTAATACTGGGTTTGGTGATGGAACTGGAGGATTAAATTATGTGGTGAACTCGAGAGTTGTAGCTTTTCTCCATAAAATGAGAAAGATGAATGGCTCACCAGAATGACTTTAAATAGCTCACTTCTTTTCTATTGACCTTCATGAACCTAATTGTTTTCTTGTTCTGACAGGCAGAAGACAGAGGATGTTTAACATGTAGAGCTAAGAGTTGAAGGACCTGATTGCTTGTAGAAAATCACCCACTGTAGGGAGTACTTCATCATAGGACTAGGGGATAGCTTGCCAGAGATGCTGCATTTAGCATCATGGTCTTGTGGCTCTGCCTTTTCATTTGCTTCCAATTTGTTTGGCACTTCTGTTGGACATCTAATTTTAGAAAGGTCATGCCTGACTCATAAACAATCCATTGGATGGCTTTTATTTAGTAAGTTCCTGAGACCTTCCTCCTACTCTTACATGAAACATAGACCTCTATATTATGAAGGGGATACCAATGTATGAAGCAAAACTCAAGGCTGGTCCTGGATGGCTGATCTCTCCCTCCTCTTTTCTTCTTGTAGGCAGTTATGGGGCAAAAATCTAGCAGGAAACTTGCCTCATAGGTCTCCTATTAAAAAGACTTACCAAAGTGCCCCAGGAACTGTGAAAGTAGTACAGTGGCCATATATAGCCATATATACAAGATGTCTGATAAACCTGTTAATGAGTCCTTCTCTACAGAGTGTTTGCTACTAATCTTGGCTTCATTTATCATGCTTTGGCTGGCATTCCCAAAGATGAAGGATGAAGTATCCATAGCATCTTATTTGAAATTGATATCTTGCCTTCTCTCTGGGTAGCTGTTTGTTTTATTAGCTAATGACTATATTTCTGCTATATTCTAAATCTAAGGCTTAGGTTATGATTATGGCAAATAACTTGCATATAGAATTACTAGTCTATGAGGTCTAAGGAGAGACTTACAATATTGTTTTAAAATTTGAAGTATCCTTGTGCTCGTTTTTTTTTAAACAGACATAAATATTATTTGGGAAAAAAAGGAGATTTCTTCTAATTGGCTCCCACCAGGACTCAGGTTTTGCCGTGTTTGCTGCTTGCTTTCTTTTGGTGGGTATCAGAAGATCTGGAATGGATAGTTCTGGCTGATGGGTGGTGTAAGAAGATGGGGTGGTGTAAGGCAATATTTTTTTTCTTTTAAATTTTGGCTCTTGCCTCAACTCTGCCTGTGCTTGTTAAGGATTTGATTTTTTGAAACTGTTTTATAATGTTGGGTTCTGTAGCTCCCATTCAATTTCAGTCCCGCTATAATACCAATTGTAGCTCCCACCACCCACCATGAACCAAATCTGTGTTGTGGAAGAAAAATAAGAGACAGGGGGGAAAAGACACAGTAGCATAATACAATATAGACCGATGTAAATAATACTTTCCCAGCAGAGTTTGAATAAACCAACTTTATGCATGTCTAGTCCACTAGAAGTAAACACTCATTCAGACAACGGAACAGAGTTATTTTTAGAGGGCCAGATTCAGATGTTCCTATAGTCTAAACAACTATGAGAAAGCTGCCAAAATCTCTCCATTAATCACATTGAGCTTGTACTTTTTAAAATCGGACACACTGAAGCAAATGGGAGAGAGGATAGAAGTAGTGGGGAGAGGGGGACATCAATTCAAAATATATGGTTTAGCCAGACATTTAGGGTTCATACTTATGTATCCCAGTTATAACTAAAAGCATAATTATAGTATTTTCTTTAAAGTGCTGTTATTACAAGAGATGGAGGGGATTTTGTCTGCCTGCTAATTTTTTTGGTTAGAGGCCTGTTGGAATGAAGTGAGAAGAAGCTCTAAATTTCCATTCCATTCTGCAAAGGAAAACTTCCCTGGGAGGTGTGCTTATTAATGTATTATGCAAACCCCTAGTTGTTTCCTCGCACCCCCAACACACACACACACACACACACACACACACACACACACATTTTGTTCCCTAAAGCTATAAGTGGAAAGAGGGAATATGAGTTCAGAACTGTTTCCCTGGGTGGAGTTGCAAGAGAAGAAGGCAGTAGGCATTAGTATTTCAGTGTCCAGAAAGCAGACATGGCAAGAGCTGAATGACAGGGTGGAAAAATCACTTCAGATTTGGAGTCAGAAGACCTGAATTCAAAGTCGACTCATGCCACTTAGTACCCATGCGACTTTGTGGAAGTCAATCTCTTTTGGACTCCCATTTCCTGATCAGTAAAATTGAGAGGGTTAGGCTGGATGACTGTGGAGGTCCTTTTCATCTCTATGATTTTATGCTCTATAGAATGAGGAGATTTGGACTAGAAGGACTCTAAGATCACTTCTAAATCTAAATCAGTGATACTTTGAACTTGGGCATGACTTCATTCAGAACTCAAAGCAGAATAAAATGCAGAAAGGACACCCCCTTGCCAACAGATTGTAGGATGTGCGTGTCTCTGTATCTGCATGTGAGCTTGCACTCCTGTGTTTATAGAAAGCTTTATTTTGGTTCTTGGAAAGGAATTGCCTTATGATCACTAGCATTACCACTTTTGGTCTCTGCTAGAGCCAGCAGGTACTGTTTTCATTGATTGAATACAGAAGTGGAGTGAACCGTTTTTTTTCCCTTGTCTAGTGCGTTTTTTAGGTATATGTTATATCACAAGTGGGAATAGTTGCCCAACTGCAGTCGGGTTGGCCTGTCATTAGTCAGACAGGACCTGCCAAAGCATGAGGAAAAGCTTAATTTAGGGTTTAGCAAAGGATGAATTTAATAATAAAAAAGCACTCTGATTAAGTCTAAAAACAGGGAGGCTTTCATTAAAGGAACAGCAGGGGAAGTAGAAGGAATGCTGGATTCGGAGCATGATCTTGGCTATCAACCATCTTCATAATTTGGGATATGTCACTTTGCTTCCTGGACCTCAGTTTACTCATCTGTCAAATGACAGGGTTGGATTAGATAATGCAGTTGAATAATCCTATGGTCTTAAAAAACCAAAACAAAACCCTTACCTTCTATTGTGGAATCAATTAAAAGTATCCCTTGTAAAGCAAAAGAGCTATAAGTGCTCTGCCATTGGAATTAAATGACTTGGCTAGGATCACTCAGTGAGGAAGTGTCTGAGACCAGATTTGGACCCCAGATGTCTTGATTCCAGACCTGGCCCTCTCTCCATTGTCCTACTTAGCTGCCCTAATCCTATGACCTTTTAACATTAAAAACAAACAAACAAAAAACTCCCCCAATTTTAAGAATTTCTCTTGGGAGTGGGCTGTGCTTTTCAAATAGTAGATGAACAAGATAGACCACAAGAGGGCAGGTATTTTCACTTGGCTATGACATAAAGAAATATTATGTTTCGGCATAGGTATACTGGACTAGGAGTTATGAGACTTGGAAGTTCTAGAACTTTGTGACCTCAGTCCACCAATAAACAGTTATTAAGTGGCAGTTATCAAAGGCTATCCATATCCATAGATGGAATAGAGTCTGAATTCAGATTAAATCATACTATACTTTATTTCCTCCGTGAATTTTTCTTTAGTTTAAGCAATATGTGTCTTGTTTCACAACAAGACGGACATGGAAATATATATCATATGAAAACATGTACAGCCTATCTCATATTGTCTGCCTTCTTTGGGGGGGGGAAAGAGGTAGAGAGAGAACATGAATTGCGAAATATCATAAAATGAGTTTAAAAATTGGATCCACATGTAATCTTGGAAAAATAGAAATAATAATTAAAACAACAACAAAGAATAAATAAATGCCAATTATGTTCCAAGCACTGTGCTAAGTGCTAGAGATACAAAGAGTAGCAAAAGCATCCAACTTGATAAAAGTTAATCAATCAAACAATCAACATTTTTAAAGTACTTACTATATACCAGGCCCTATCCCTGGAGGCAAAGGGTCTAGGTTCAGTCTTGCCTTTAATGTGTACTAATTATGAGATCTTGGACCAGTCCTTTAACTCTGGTTTTCAGTTTTCATGCCTATAAAATGAGTGATTCCCTGAGGTACTTTCCAGCTCTAAATCTATCTTCTAAATTATTTAACTTGTCTCTGACTAAATTTCTAAAATGAGTATAATACCCCCTTTCTACTTGTCACTGCTTTCATTATCCTCATTACCTATTTTCTAGAGTTGTCCTGAGGAAAATTCATAGTGAACAGTTAAGGCCTGAAATATGACCAGAAAAGGGAAAATGGTGTAGCTATCATAATATAACTCAGTATTTGCTTTGAGAAAGCAAAAGAGGGCCTCTTCTCTCTTTTTCATTTCTCTTGCCTCACCTTTTTAACAAACAAAGCTGTGTGTGTGCAGGGGCTATATCAGGGGGTAGACCTGCTTTAGAGTTACCTTGTAACAAGAGTACCTTGTTCGGTTGTGCCCAACTCTTTGGGTCCCCATTTGTTTTTTGTTTTTTGGCAGAGATACTGGAGTGGTTTGTCATTTTCTTCTCTAGCTCATTTAACAGATGAGAATACTGAGTCAAACAAGGTTAAATGAATTGCCCAGAATCACACTGATAGTAAGAGTCTGAAGCCAGATTTGAACTTGAAAAGATGATTTTTTCTGACTCCAGGCTGGCACCCAATCCATTGTGCCAGCTAGCTGCCCTTTCGTCTTAGAGAGGATGTCATTCTCTACCCCCAAACACACACTTCATTTCCCCCTTCTTCTCCCCCATCTAACTAGTCTTGAGTATCCATGTTTGCTAGTTCTTTCCTTTGGGTTCATGTCATCCTTTCTTTCTTCTTGTCCATGCTTGACCTGCCTGCCCTGAAGAAGGAGACTCTTAGAGTCTCTCCTGGTAGGCTTTCTGCCTGTGAAGTATCAAGGGAAGGTGTAGAGTGTGCAATCTGAGTGTAATTGGTCCAGCCCTTGGCTGAGGGCGCCCTCCTATGAATACTTGTTGGCAAACATTTTCACATGTCCCTGAAAAATATACATTTTCCCAGCAGTGAGAAACTCATGATCCCCTAGCTTAGGATATTTTCTTTTAAATGCAGAGCATTAACTCAGTGGTTTAAAAGAGTTGAATTTCAGTGTTGCAAATGAAACCAGCAGCATCGCTTAAAAAAAAAAATCAGCTGGTAGATTACATGTGTAAACCAGTGGTTATTTGAGGAAATAACAGGGGATAGAAGGAAGGGATCAGGGGCGGAGTTGAATTTAATTAGAGGAGGGTTTTCTTTTTTTAACTTCATAGATTTTATTTGCCTGGCAGCAGCAGCCTGGTATTTGAGATGTATAAGGCTTTCACTAATTATGAATATTTGACACAGCAAAAATAAGGATCAATATGTTTACACTTCAAGGTCAATGTTTCTTACTGTAAGGAGCCAGAGGAACAGAATGAGAAAACTTGTTTTTTGTTCTTTTTTTTGGAGATGTTATAGTAGACTCTTGCAATAATTATTATTTGGGTATAAGTCTAACATCTGCGTTACTGG
Source organism: Gracilinanus agilis (assembly GCF_016433145.1). Lineage (NCBI taxonomy): Eukaryota > Metazoa > Chordata > Mammalia > Didelphimorphia > Didelphidae > Gracilinanus > Gracilinanus agilis. Next base: position 591,134,904 of record NC_058132.1, on the reverse strand, counting down.
GTTTCTATGTCAAAGTTAGTATTTACATAATACTTTATGTATACAAAATACTTTACAAATATCAATTTGGTTCCTCATAAGTAACCGTGGGAGGTAAGTGCCATTATTATTCCCATTAAACCAGTAAAAAAAAAACTAAGGATGACAAATGTTAAGTGACTTGCCCAGGAGGACACAGCTAATAAACCTCTGAGTCTGAGTTGAACTTGGGTCTTCCTAGATTCCTTTCCAGTGTTCTATCTATTGTACCACCAGCTATGTGACAGAGTTGTACGTATACATCATTCTATACTATAACACTCCACTTCTCTAGTGGTAAGCTTTCTGACAGTCTCAGCTATTTGGAATGTAGTCCTGAACCAAGAAATATAGAGTTTAAAAACAAAACAAAATACGCTAGGGTCATAAATCATATTGGAAAAGATTTTTCCTTCTTCAAATTTCCCATAGTACTTTTAAGTTTCTTGAAATTTTATCATATGTATATGTTATTATCAAATTATGTTATTATGGTCATATCTATATATTGCATTATTTATACATTATAATCCCTACTAGTTTGTAAACTCTTTGAGGGTAGGTTTTGCGTCTTTTTTCGACTTGATAAAGTTCCCAGTACCTATTTCAGTGCCTTGAACATAGCAGTGTGCAATTATTAAATATGGCTAGGATATTTTCACAGTTTTAACAATAGATTAAAATAGTTTAATATTATTCTATTTTAAAGACTCCATAAGATAGACCTGTGAAGTGTGACTTAAATGAACTTATCTCCCCATTGCCTACTTCAGTTTTCTGAACACAGTATCTGGTTAATGAATCTTTGTTGCATTTAATTAAATAGTGTTGCCTAAAGTTTTACTTTTTCCTGAAGCCCTTCTACTGGGAAATGCCTTTCTTGCTGTTGAGAAATCTAGGGGCAGCTAGGTGACACAGGGTATAGAGTATCAAGCCTGAAGTTAGGAGGACCTGGATTCAAATTTGGCCTCAGACTCTTTCTAGCTATGTGATTCTGTGCAAATCACTTAACCCCCTCTTTCCTAGCCCTTGCTCTTTTGCCTTAGAGTTGTTACTAAAACAGAAAGTTAAGACTTAAAAAAAATCTAAAAATACATAAAGAATTCCAGATAGAATGTTGGAAAGTAAGAGGTCACAGTGCTGACTCATGCAGCACACTTCATAGACTATTAGGTTGAGTTATCCATTGAGAATTAAATGGCATGGAGTTTTCTTTGTGTACCAGAGGCATTGCCATGGGACATTGATTACAGCTGCTATTTAACATCCACATTATATTGTACTATACTAGAATACTTATTTTTTTTTTGGACTTTTAAGTTGTGCTTAGAATTTCTGATTTCTAATTTTGCCTGTCACACATTTATTAGTTATTTGAGTAATATCCAGGAGGAGAATTTAAGTAAAGTGACAATGGAAAAAATAGCAAGCTACCCAATGGGAAGGTTTGTTATAACGGTGAATAATATTCCTCCATTACTTTTTTAGGGAATTTTAGATTTAGATATAGTTGTAATTAGTCAGGTTGGTTGGAGAAGACCCAAGTATTCATTAAAACTCTAATACTAACTTTCCTTGAGAGCTTTGGTTTGATTTCAGTTTCCACATTCATAAAATAATAGGATCAGTGGCCACCAAAATCAGAAATATACCATGGGAGGTAGAGAGGAGGAATGAAGGGGAGTGGTAGTATGCTACATGGTCCAGGGAGATGTGGGAAGAACATTTAGAACTTTTAGTTTGTTTATTTTTTAAAGAGAACTAAATTAAGGTTGTTAATAGTTACCATATTGTTGGACACAAGTGCCTTCATTTGGTCTCTTTTTCAAATATTCACATAATATATAGTACTTGGTTCATATTGGAGAAAGAGTTGGAGTTTCATGGAGTAGAGAAGTTGACATTAGATTTCTTCCTCATTCATTTCTTTTCATTCTATTGCTGTTTGCCAAGGTTATATTATTTAGTTATATTATCTTTTTTTTAAAGGAACAAAACTTCACAAAACAGACAAGGAGTTTGAAAAGAATCTTGCAAAAACAAAACAAAACAAACAAACAAAAAAACTAACCTTGGTTTGAAGGTTCTACTAATATTTGAGCCCAAATAAGCAAGAAAACATCCTATGCTTTTCTTACACTTTTCTAAGACGACTTTTTTTCAGCTACACAGTATGGTAAAGACAAAGGTGATTTAATCAGAGCTGAGAAGAAGTTAGCCTCCCAAAATTGAAAAGATCAAGATAATTTGATTTTTATCCACTATCATCAGTGATGAGCCTCACTCTATGTGTATATTGAACCTTGAGAGATTAGGTAGTGATATTATTAAGCCATCATGATTAGTGAGGCATTTAAAAACTAAGCTTTTGTTATCAAAAGTGATGTGTGTCAACTATAAAAATTCCCAGATCTATATGCTTCAAGAACTTGGAAATAGAATTTTCTAACATTTAAAAATTGCTTCAACACTAATTTCTATGGGTTTCAAACTCACTTGTTTAAAAAAATATATCATATATATTTTCATCTTACCCAATGTCAATTGGTTGATCTTGTAAACTAGTCTGAAGGCATTGCATTTATGTATATTATTATAGATGTGCAATTGCATCTATATTTTGCTATATTATATTTAAGTATAGAAATTATATATTAAATTATTATATGTATTGTAATGCCTTCTGACTAAATTGTAAGAATAATTGATTGACATTGGGGATGATGAAAATATCTTAGCTGTATTTCATAGAAATATTTGATAAATGGGTTTGGAAAAAATGAATAGCATGATTCAATAAGTACAGCCCAAATGATTCACATTTTCTATTTGTCTCTACATATCTTTATGACTGATATTTTTTAGCTCTTGACAGTCATTAAGACCAAGTAGGAGAATAAACTGAACTTAGAACCAGATCATTGCATTTTTAAAAATAGTAAAACAATAAATCACATTGTCAAAGAGGTTTTTGTACCATTAATATATGAAAAAATAACTTAAAATGTTTCATGTTTGTTCTATCATTTTAATGTTTATTTTATGTCTATTTTATAATATATACATGCATGTGTATAATATATTAGTAAATACTAAAATGTACAAATAAATATAAATACATTGGGATGCTTACTCACTTTTTATTACTTGGGTATACAGTTTTTTGGAAATGAAGACTACTAAATGGGGTATCACTGAAATTCCTTCCAGATATAAACCTATAACCCTGTTAGTGCATCAACATATTTTTGAAGGAACTAAATTATCTCAAAAGTGGCCTTTTCCCTTTGAATGAAGTTAAATAAAAAGAAGTTGCAGCTAAAACTTTGAAGGATAGTTCATCAACCCTCCTTGGAGAAGTCTAAATCAGTACTTAGTAAGTGTCAGGCAATGGATTTGGCCCTGGGAATATAAATATCAAGAATGAAACAATCCCTTTTTTGTAAGGAGCTTATATTCAAAAGGGTGAGACAACAGATATTTATATAAAATAAATATAAAGAAAACATTTAAATAATTATAAAGTAATTAAATTCAAGGCAGTTTGGAAGATAACATATTAGCTGTTGGGGTTGGGGTGGAGTGAAAATCAGGAAAGTCTTCATGTGCTTAATGGTGCTTAATATCTCTCTCTCTCTCTCTCTCTCTCTCTCTCTCTCTCTCTCTCTCTCTTCCTCTACTTCTCCCTCTCCCTTTCCCTCTCTCCTCTTCTGTCTTGGAACCAATAAATGGGTGCCCAGGGTCATACAGCTGGGAAGTGTCTGAGGCCAGATTTGAAACCTAGGACCTCCCATCTTTAGGCCTGGCTTTCAATTCACTGAGCTAACCAGTTGCCCACTTAATCTCCGTCTTGAAGGAAGAGAAAGATTCTCTGAGGCAGAAGTAAGGAAGGAGTGAATTTCATCATGCAGGATGACTAGTACAAAGGCAAAAAGATGGGAGATATTGTGTCAAGTGTGAGAAATAGAGAGATGGCTAATTTGCTTGAATTTCAGAGCATGGGATGAGCATTGATGCCCAGTGAGTTTAAGAAAAATAGATTAGGGCTTGGTTTTAAAGGACTTTAAAATCTAAATAGAAGAGGTTATATTTTATCTTAGTGGTAATAGGGAGCCACTACAGTTTATATACTTGGGAAGTAGTAACTTTGGTGGCTGTGTGGTGGATGGATTTAAGTAGAGGGAAACCTGAGGCAAGAAGGCCATAGCAATAATCAAGATGAGAGGTGTTGAGAATCTGAGTAGCTGTGTGAATAGAGATATAGCTATCAGATGCCAGAGATGTTATGAAGATAAGAATGGCCACGATCTGGCAACTGACTAGCTATATGGAATGAGAGAGAATGAAAAGTCAAGAGAATAATATTAAAGTTACAGATCTGGAAGACTGTTCTTGTAGACTGGTCTCTTGTAGAGTTTCCTATTAGGAAGGTCATGAAACTGGCATTTCCAAAGCCAAGAGCTCTGGTCCAGATGACCAAAGAGTTGGAGATTCTCTTAGTTTCGGGGCCAGACTCTCTCTACTCTGGCATACTACTCTGTCTTTGTCTCTCCCCAGAAGTCATCTTAGAAAGGTACCAAATGATAGTTGGATCTCTTGGTTATAAACACCCCAATATGAAGTGTGCTAAGCATCCCCCTTAGAATTAATCACCTGAGGCTGTAAGAGCTATGGATAAATTCTCAACTGTTCGTACTTTCCAGGTGTGAAGAATATATGGCGATGTTAGGGAAAGACAAAGCTGGCCAGTAAATATTCCATCTGTTCTTAGAATTTTGCCAGGAATAAACCACAAGCCTGCTGTGTCTGGTTTCTGAAAACTGCCTTTTCTTTTTTTAATCCTGGGACAGCAGCATTTTCCCATTTCCATTATATTGGCATCCCTGTCAACTAGACCAATCTCTAGGCTGGATAGGATAACAAAAAATTGTTCAAGAGGAAAATGAAGTCCAATAAAGCATCGAGCTCCTCTAAATAAGTTAAATTCTCTAGGAGGAAATGAATTACACCATTCTGCAGAGTTGCCAAAAAGTTATTGGTATTGGTTTAGTCATCACAATTACAAAAAATTAACATTTGTGAGTATATAGGTTCAGAATATCTATGTTCACATCCAAATGGCACCACTCACTAGCTGTGTTACTTGGGACAAATCACCTGACTTTTCTGAGTTTCGTTTCTTTTGTTTGTCAAATAAGAATAATAATGCTTATATCCTAATTCACAGGGTAATAGTGAGATTCAGATAATCGTAACTTAAATTTAGATAAAGTTTTACATTTTACAAAGCACTTTCCCTACACCAACCATAAAAGGCAGGCAGTTCAAGGATTGCCCACAATTTGACAATGAAAAACATGGGGTCAGAGTTGATTGGATTGTTCAGTGTCATTCTGCTAGTAGAGAACAGAACTGGTTTTCAAGTGTGGATTTTCTAATACCATGCATAGTGCTCGTTCTATGCTTCCTACTTAGGATGCCTCTATAATTATAAGGTAGGTTGTTGTTCAGGCATTTCAGTTGACTCTTCATAACTTCTTTTGGTGTTTTCTTGGCAAAGATACTGGAGAGGTTTTTCATTTCCTTTTCTAGTTCATTTGACAGATGAGGAAACTAAGGCAAACAGGGTTAAATAAATTGCCCAGGGTCATATGACCTAGATTTGCATTCAGGCTGATGTCTTCTGACTCCAAATCCAGCACCCTACATATGTGCCCCCTGAGGTATGAAAATTGCTTTGTAAATAAGTAAAATATAAGTAAGATATTGACATTATTTTGAGATATGATTCATCATCATCCCTCTGGAGAAGACCATTCATTGATCTTTTAGAGTAGTGCGGTGTTCCTTTACCATCTCCTTATCTATTCATTTCCCTCATATTATTTTTATTTTACTTTTTCTAATTTGAAGGTCATTCTTTTCAAAGGAGAACAGAACAAAATATACAATAAACATTTATTAAGTACCTAGTAGGTGCCAGACACTGTTATAAATGATGGGGATACAAATAAAAGTGAAGCAACCCTTGCCCTCAAGGAGCTTATAGTCTAATGGGAAAAGACATTGCACAAAAAAGAGGGTGAAAATGAGAGGGATGCCAGCGGGTACCTGGCATGATGAAGAGAGTGGTAGGGTCAAAATCAAGCAAAGCAGATGGTGACAGATGAAGAGAGGGCTGACTCTTTAAGCCTTCTGTAAAGGGATGCTGAGTGAGGAGTTTTTTTGGCTCCACCATTCAGTCCTCCAATCATAGAGAAGAGTGAAATAAAATAATAATAATAATGACAGAAACAGCAAAAAGTAATGAAAATAATTTAAAAAACCCTAGAGTTTACATGGTGCTACAAGACCTGCAAAGCACTTCACTAACATCTTTTTTTTTTGTATTCACAACAACCCTGGGAAGTAGGTCCTATTATTATGCTTTCTATGAATGAGAGAGAAGAGGCCTAGACAAGTTCAGGTATTTATTGCACAAGGTTGAATAGCTGCTGTATGAGGCCAAATTTGAATTGCTAGCTTCCTGGCTCCCCTGCCAACACCCTAGACATTGCACTACCTAGCTGAATTTTACAAATTACATTTCATTATAAATAAAATACAATTTTCAATTAAAATGTGTTTTAAAAATAATGTAAATACTATGCCTTCTCCACTCAAAAAGCCACTTCCCTTTTATCTAAAACACAAAGAAGCTCTTTTAGGCAATCTGCCCCTTTTTACTTCTTTCCTATCTTGATCTGGAAAACAGAGCAGGAATTCAAGTTATATCCCTATGGATTAGCAATCATTTATCCTTTCCATTGTCTTCTGTAGCTCTGTTGCACATATGTGTTGTATTTAATAGATCTCTGAAGTAGCTGTAGTTCGATGAGGTCTGATAACACTGCAAGAATAAAAGGAGGTAGACCAGCTAGGTAGCACAGTGGATAGAGCACTTGGCCTGGAGTCAGGAGGACCTGAGTTCAAATTTGGCCTCATATACTTCCTGGCTGTGTGATTCTGGGAAAGTAATGAAATCCCCATTGCCCAATTGCTTTTGCTGCTCTTCTGTCTTAGAATTGATTCTAAGACAGAAGGTAAGGCTGGGTATGAGAGAGAGAGAGAGAGAGAGAGAGAGAGAGAGAGAGAGAGAGAGAAGAAGAAGAAGAAGAAGAAGAAGAAGAAGAAGAAGAAGAAGAAGAAGAAGAAGAAGAAGAAGAAGAAGAAGAAGAAGAAGAAGAAGAAG
>NC_058132.1:591086041-591127319 GCF_016433145.1 Gracilinanus agilis | reverse complement strand
GAGGAAGAGGAAGAGGAAGAGGAAGAGGAAGAGGAAGAGGAAGAGGAAGAAGGGAGGGAGGGAGAGAAGGAGGGAGGGAGAGAAGAAGGGAGGGAGGAAAGAGGTGTTGAAAGTTAATGAAAAGGAAACAGCCCCAAAATATGATTTTACATTTTTCCCTATGTGTGTGTATGTGTCACATGCATTGAAACCTTATGCCAGAAGCTTTGTATGAAATAAAAAGGAAATTGAGACAAGTCAGATATAAAGATAGAAGAACAAGGAGACATACAATTTCACACATTTCTATTAATGCATGGAGAGAGGAAGGAGGGTTCTCTCAATGTCTTCACCTCCTTTAATGTTTAAATAGTAGCTTGATCAAAAACATAGGTGAGTTCATGGTTAAAAAAAAATCTACTCTCTGTAGGCCAGTTGCATCCTGGAGGGTATAAGAAGCCCCATGATTTCATTACTAGCTATATTTCTCAAATTTTTTTCTTTTTTCTTCTAACAGACTTTGTAGCAGTGGGCAAACCAAGTAATGCAGAATTTAATGTTCTCATTAAAATGTTAAAGAGGCTTTATTCCTGTAAGACTAAGGCTATAATTACTTTATCTTTGTCAACTCAGAAAATTTGCTAGGACCTTTTGCAGTGGTATTCTCCTAATTTTTGTTGTTAGGAAGGACTTTGTGGATGGATTGAAGGGATCAGGTACAGAGCTGTGTTCCCCTGAGTAATATCTTTAAATTACAGACTAGTGAAATCTTAGCCTTGGAGAGGACAAAAGAGTCCAGTCCAAATTCCTCCTGGTATATGATATCCCTTCATGATGTCCCTGAAAAATATCCAGCCAGATTCTGTGATAGGATAGAAATAGTCTTTGGGTAAGAAAATAGGAATTTAAATCCCTAATCTGACACATCTTAGCTGGAAAGTCTATCAAAGCTTCAGTTTTGCCATCTGTAAAATGGGGATAATGCTATTTGTATTACCTGCCTCATCCAGTTATCATGAGCAAAGTACTTTAACCTTTAAAATACTATGCAAAATGTAAACTATTATGAAATGCAATCAACCACCTCTGAGGCATTAGATGGAGTGTGCTCTGGAGAGAGTTGTTTTTGGTGGCAGAAGTACTTAGTTCAAGACTCCTGATTCTTATGGGCTTCGTGATCTTGGGGCAGGTCCTTTACTCTCTTAATGTTCTAGGAAACTCCTTAAGACTACAAATCGCAGAGTAGGTGTCAATCTGCATTTGGTAGAGGATTTTTCCTTAGCAGGAGGTTGCTTTATTGATAAAAAACACTGGTTCTATCCCTGAGCCTTCATCTCAAAGCATTGTGTTCTACTTTGTGACTGCTCTAGTTGCTGAAAAGGTTTTGCCCCTGCTTATATTGAACATAAATTCTGTTCCTTGTAATTTCTACCTATTGGTCTTACTTCTTTCTTCTGGAATAAAGCAAAATCAGTTGAATCCCTCACTGGTGTGACAATGTTTAAATATATTTAAAATTAGTAATTGACTCCAGAAGATTTATGAGGAGACACCAAACCCTGCTTCCTGTTCCATTGCAGAGGTGGGAGATGAAGCATTTCATATATTTTCAGACTTTTTTTTAACACATTGATCAGTTTGCTGATCCCTTCCAACCCAACCTCATTTTCCTCTTTTTCTTTTTTTTAAAGTCTTTTTTATATATGGATAGCTCTCTGGAATAGTTGGGAGAGGGATGCTGGCAAGAATTTAGGTAATGCAAAAATAGAAGATAACAAAATATATCTTTTAAAAGTAAATGGAATCATTCCACTGTAAATACTATCATCACCAAACTATCTCCATTTCTTTCACTGATCCTCTTATGGAATAATTTCAAGTCTTCTGACCATCCAAAATGGTTTCTAGAAACTCTAGATTGTGAATGCCCTCCTTAAAAAAAAACTGGATAAAAATTACAGTTATGCTCTGACCAGGACACATCTTAGAGGAGTTTCGTCTCCCTTATTCTACATGGATGTCGTATTTCTGTTCATGTGTTTGGAGACTGCATTGTCTTTCCGACTGTCATTTCCCTCTGCTTACTCATTGAGTTTGCAGTGCTTAGGAATCCCCAGATCTCTGTCACACAAATCGCTGTCTACTCATATTACCTCTGTACTTTCTCTGAACAGGTGATTATTTGAACCCATGTATGAGTCTTTACATTCATAATAATGATAATAAAAAAACTGACATTTACATAGTATTTCAAATTTTGCAATGCTCTTCATAACATTATTTCATTTGATTCTTACAACAACTTTATTTTGATTTAAGTGATTATGATAGAGTTGGCAGGTAATTAAATTTCATCGTAGTGGTCCAGTAGTCCATTGTTCTAATCTGTTGAGAGCTTCCTTCATCCAATGTATTAGGTATCCTTCCAATTTTGTGAATTATACACACTTGATAAACATGAAACCTGTGTCTTCAATGGCTTAAAAAACAGTGCAAACCAAAGTCAAGAATAGAACTCTGTGGTTTATGATTATAAACACCCCTCTAGAATAGCCTTAGGCATACTTGTTTGGCCAATTCAGAATCTACCTTAATCTTTTAGTTGTTAATCTCCAGGCCACATTTTGTCCGTCTTGATCATGAGAATTTCATGAAGGTCTTTGCAAATGTATAAATAAAGACATATGTTATTTCCCTAATCTGCCAGTAATAATTCCGTTAAAAAATGAAAGAAAATTAGTTTGATGTGACTTGTTCTTAATGAATCCATGTTGGTTTGTAATGATTGCTCTTTCTTTGAGTGCTTACAAACCATTTGTTTAATAATCTACCCTAGAATTTTGCCAAGAATCAATAATGTTAAACCCTTTGACTTCTCTGTAGTTTGAAGATTCCATATTCTTGCCTTATTAAAAATTGGGACAAAATTGTCTTGTTTCCATCCTGTTAATATTTTTCTCATTTGACATGATTTCCTGACTATTTCATTGCCTTGCTCATAAATCTTCAGTGATGCCCTATCTTGGATTAAATACAGATTCCTCTGGTTGGTATTTAAAGCTTTTCACAATTGGACTCCATCTGACCTTATTTTCACATCAGATTTATTTCATATCACTCAGGTTTGTGTATTCTTCACTGTAGCTAAACTACCATTTAAACTAAATCTTCTTTTCTTTGAACTTGGCATTCTATCTTGTCCCTAAGTTTGTAAAGGTGCAGGCTTCCTGGAATGCACTCCCTCATCTCACATTCATCATAGAACCTTAGAACTCCCTCCAAAGCTCAACTCAGACACTGCTGCCGGAAGCCCTTCCTGATACTCTTCATCATTAGCACTCTCTCTCACCTCATATTATCTTCTACTTGCTTGTTTGCATGTTGTGCTCTCCAAAAGAATGGAAGTTCCTCTAGGGGACTTTTTATTTTTGTCCTGGTATGCTCAATAAAATGCCTTGCAAATATTAGGTGCTTAATTAATATTGAATTTAGTGGCTTAACAATTGCATTTAGAAGTTCTTTCAGTAGCTTGGGATATTGTGGTTTTTTTTTCCTGGACCAAGTGACCTGTATAATTAATAAAATGGCTTTCATTTTTATTTCACCTATCATCTCTCCTGGCTGATTAGAATCAGGTCCAGAATAACTGTTGTGTTCACTGATTTCTCCTTTGTCTGAAAGATTACATTATTAGCTAGGCAAATAATAATGTCAGGTGGTTTTGTTTTAGCAGAGATTGGCCTCCAGCTTACATGCATATAGTTGAACTTCCCCATCACAAATATATCCTGCCTTATTGCCAGCCTTTTGATCTATTAAAGCAACTCATCATCTTGTGGAAGTGTCTGTGGTATATTTCTTCTGTGTTGTGCTTTTGTTTTTCTAGTTTAATTGGTTCTCTAGTCTCTAATTCACCCTGTTTATTACCCATTCTCAGAGCATTGGTGGACAGTTAGTTAGCTGAGCCCCTAAGTATAGTTTCTGTCTCTCTTCCTGGTCATTGACTTCCAAGCAATATTGGATTCTTTCCCTGCTAAGATGCTATGCTCTATGAGCACAGTAGAATTGCAGTAGTTCAAAAGAAAATGTGAGATGTATAAATATAGAGACATCTCTATCCCAAATGTTCACTGAGGCTATTTGTGCCTGACCCGTGGTAGAGTTTTCCAAGTCTGACACACGTCACATTGACCCTGACATAGTGTTGCCATTTTTGTCCTCTTCAAATAAGAAGGAAAACAACCAACCAACCAGTCCTACTTTATACTTACTATTCACTATGGTATCTGACTTAGAAGTTGTATCTTGGTATTTTCTTCCTTCCTACCCCATTTTTAGTTTAAAGCCCTCTTGAGATCAGTAAGTCTCCTGGTTTCTTCCTGGCTCTGGAGAGAAATACTCTATCCTTGGCCAAGAGCCCATCATTCCTGTCTCTTACATTATGATTCAGGAAGCCAACCCTTGTTCTCTAACACTGTCTTCTTAGCCAGCTTGTCACTTCTCATCTCCTCTTTTCTGTTCTAATGATCCAACCTTCCATCAGCAACTGTAATGAAAACACCACCTGTACTTTGAAGTTCTTCAGGTGCTTGCTCCAAACTTTGTAATCACCAGAGATTATTTTCAACTTACTTCTAGTAAATCTCACACAAATCAGCAGAATTGGGTAATGGTTGTCAGGTTTCACAAGTCTGGTATTATTCTTTGTCATGTCCTGGATGCCATTCCCAGAAAGATATACCTCCTAATTGGGCCTATCAGATCAATATGCATTTGTCTTCTATTGAGAAAAGTCACTGACTACATGAAAAATATTTTTTGTCATATGTGTGTGTGTTTTCATTGTTCTCCTAATTGTCAAATCTGATGGCTTTTCCTCTTTCCTTCTATTTCTTGACCAGTGCTGCATTTGGTGATATTATCTGTCCTTTCTTCCTGGATACTATATCCTCTCTGTTTTCTTTTTCTATGATACTGCCTTCTCTTGTTTTTGTTTCTTCCTTTAGTGGCATGGCTGCACCATTTTGGTTTTTAATTATCATCTCATATTACACTCCCTGTTGGAGGGTGTACGCCGAGGTTCTGCTTTGGAATCTCTTATCTTTATACAGTTTTTCTCTTGATGATCTCATTAGGTCTTATGGGTTCAATTATCATCTCTTTTTAGATGACTTCCTAATCTATATTCCAAATCTATATGTACTACCTTAGCCTCTCTCCTGAGCTCCTTCAGGAATGCACCAGTTTCCTAATAGATGACTGTTGACTATCTGGCTATTGAGTCTTTAAAAGAGGGTATCCCTATAGACAACTAATACGCAACATGTCTAAAGCATTATTATTTACTCCAAACCCACCCTTTCTCTAAATTCCCTGTTTTTGTTGAGGCATCATCTACTCACCTAGGTTGCCAACTTCCAAATCATCCTAATTCCTTCTCCACCTCACAAATCTTTTTAAAATTATTTTTTTCCATTTTAAATTTTTTCTTGTGAATATTTTCCCATAGTTATATATTTCATGTTCTTTCCCTCTCCCCCAAACCTCCCTAAACTCCCTTAGTCAACACATAATTCCACTGGGTTTTACATGTATCATTGATCAAGACCTAATTCCATATTATTGATAGTTGGACAAGAGTTATCATTTAGTGTCTACATCCCCAATAATGTCCCCATCAGCCCATGTGTTCAAGCAGTTGTTTTTCTTCTGTGTTTCTCTTTCCACAGTTCTTCCTCTGAATGTGGCTAGTTTTCTTTCTCATAGGTCCCTCAGCCTTGCTCTGGATCCTTGCACTGCTACTAGTAGAGAAGTCCATTACGTTCGATTGTACCACAGTGTATCAGTCTCTGTGTACAATGTTTTTCTGGCTCTGCTCCTTTCACTCTGCATCAATTCCTGGAGGTCATTCCAATTCACATGGAATTCCTCCAGTTCTTCATTCCTTTGAGCACAATAGTATTCCATCACCAACAGATAACACAATTTGTTCAGCCATTCCCCAATCGAAGGACATTCTCTCATTTTCCAATTTTTTGCTACCACAAAGAGTACAGCTATAAATATTTTTGTAAAGTCTTTTTCCTTATTATATCTTTGGAGTATAATCCAAGCAGTGCTATGCCTGGATCTCCACTTCACAAATCTAACCAGTTTCCAAGCCCCATTGATTCATAGTATCTTTTGCATTCAACTCCTTCACTTATTGGGCTACCACCTAAGTTCAGGTTCTCCTATCTTCTAGCTTCCTGATAGATTTTCCTGCATCAACCATTGCCACTCTCTAGCCTCTACTCCACATACCACATTTTGTCAAGATGACATTTCTAAAGCCAGTACTGACCATGTCACTCTCTTGCTCAGTAAATTCCAGCAGCTTCATAGTACCTAATACAATTTTTGTCTTTTTGTTTTTCATTTGAAGTTCTTCACAAACTAGCTTCAGCTTACCATGCCAGGCTTCTTATACCTTATTCCCTTCATATACTCTTTGGTCCAGCTAATCTTGAATTCTTGTTCCTCACATGTAATATTCCATCTCCCATCCCCATGCTTGACACAGGCTATCCCTTGTGCCCAGAGTGTACGTTCTTTTCTTTTAGACTCTGGTTTAGGAGTCAACATTTTACATGAGATTTTCCCTGATCTCCTGCCCATATTGCCTCATATTTATTTTGTATGTGCTTGTATACATACATATGTGTATGTGTGTGTGTGTAGTTTCATGAAAGATTATAAATTTGTTGAGTGAAGCAACTGCTTCCCTTTTGTCTTTGTATCTCCAGTGCTTGCCACACAGTGGGTGATTAATAAATGGTTGTTGATTTGTTGATTTATTTACTCCTCATAATATCTGTTTTTCTATAGAAAGTTGCTTCTACCTCTCATGCTCCAGTTCCACTCTCTATGGAAAAAGCTCCACACTTGTAAAATATCTCCAATTGTCCAGTAGGCTTCTGGTTTTGATTCCTCTCTTCTCCCTCATGTTCCATTTACCCTGAGCTTTCCTTTTAGAGTATTTCTTTCAGATTGTCAAAACACACTTCATCTTCTTTGATAAGCTGGAAAGTAGGGAAATAGCCCTCATTTATTTTTTTTCATCTTCAGCAATAAGCACACCACAGTGTCTTGACTGCACACATATTGGTTCACTACCTCCAGAAGAAACCCAAATATAATCTTTTCTAGCCATTGGAGTAGTTCCCCCCACTCTTCATATCTGAGATATTTAGCTTGTTGTGTTTACCATAATGCAAATGATGGTTGTATTCTTGAACTATTTGCAAGATCCTTTCACTATAGAATTTCAGAAGCCCATTCGATTCACTCTCTCCTTTCTTATCCATTTCATCTTCCCTTGATCAAACCCTGATTGCTTTCCTGCACAGTACACACACCTGTATATGCTTCGCTCTATGCTAGGCAGGCTTTTTGTGGAAGCTTTCCCAGATTCATGTCTGTTATCTGATAAAACTTTGTTCAGTTGTCTGAGATCAGTAATTAACATACTTTGTCTTGACTTTTGTGCCAACAGTATCAACAACCAGGAACATTTGTTAGTCTTGCAAAATCATACCAAATTATCAGGAATTTCCCAGCTCCATCTCTTCCTCCCTCTTTACACTAGTTGCCCAGCCTCTTCACCTCTATTTGTACTCATCTGTCATTCAAGGCAGCAAATGCTTTATTGTTTTTCCTGCTGGGTCATTTTCATATTTAGTGTTTCCTCTTCTTTAAAATTTGTCGACAATTCAGTCTCCAGTTCTAATTTGGAAATTCTATTATGGTTCTGGCCAGAATACATATGTATATACATACACACACACACACATACACACACACAATATGGTGGTGGAGTAGGCATAATTTTTAGGTAGTTCATGCTTTACTTTCTCCTTAAGCTTTGTTTCTCATAGTGTGGGATGATAGTAGAAGAATTCCAAAGATGGAACAGCTGAACAGAGAGAAAGTTTTGAGCTGCTGCCTGAAAAAGGTAAGAACTCCTTGTTCAGGCAACACAGATGGAGAAAGTACTTGGAACTGGCACTGGGAAAAGATAGACTGCTCTCTGCTATTCTTCCCTGTCCCCAAGGCCCCAAAACAAGTTATGCCACAGCTGAAAAATACTGCTATAGAACTTTATGTAGTGAATACAGATGGTATGTAAAACTACTTCCTGGTAATGAATTGTAATGATGTAGAAATCAGAGTGAAATGACAGAGCCAGAACAGCAGTGGCTGTGGCTGGAAAACTGTCAAAGAGTAATTTAGGGGACAAAAAGATCAATGAATGCAGATGGCCTCTCTCTGGTTTTCTCATGCCCTGAATTAAAAAAAAAAGACCTTGTTAGTATGGAAGCAAACTCTAGTTTCAAGAATGGCAGCCATAGCTAGTAATTGATCTGATGTGTTTCTTTTTTCTTTATACAATTCATCAATTTAAAAAAAAATAAGAAAAATTAGATATAGTATGGCTAGGTTGGATGGTTCACTTGTGTCCTTTGCTCTGAGTTTGAAGTAGGGTACTTTATTATTATTTTGATTTGGAACTGTCTTTAAGCTATCAAAATTGTAGCCTTCAGTGAGGTCAAATTCCTTTTTTTTAATGTGGATATGGGGCTTTTATTAAAACCTATTCATATCCAAGGGTGTAATTAAGTTGAAAGATAATACAGTAGACTAAATGCAGTTTATAGTTTGGAGTACTTTAGAACTGCTGATAGGTCAATGAAGGCTTCTTTTTTGGGGAGCCATCAATCCTAAATCCAGTGATGGTAAAAGAGAGGATATAAAAATGGATCTCAACTTTTTCCTAGACCTTGAAGAAAAGTAAATTCCATTTTCTGCAACAGTGCATATTGAATATCATGAATTTATTTTTAAAGCTTTTGCAAAATTCAGGAGCAAATGCAAGCCCAGTCTTCCCTAGAACTTCCACCCAGAGACTAGACAACATAGGTCTTAGGAACTGCCATCCAGGTCCACAGACAGAAGGGCACTCTCTTATCTCTTGGACCTATGTACATGAATTCTTTTGATTCTTTGTTGTAGAGAGAGTTACTTTTCCTGAAGCCTGAACATCCCCAAATCCAAACCTTGAATTTTTTTCAAGGTTTTAGTATTGGTAGGGACTGGCCTGTGAATTTCCAGTTCTTCGTTGGCTATAGATTTACATGCCAACCCAAGGTCCTCTGTCAGAATGTGTTAGCTTTAGAGCCCTCAGGCTATTCCCAGGAGATTTTTGATATATCTTGAATTATGGGTATCCTAGGTAACTAATCCTTGGAATGATTTGTGATTATTCATTTGTTTCAGTTGTGTCTGACTCTTCAGGATCCTATTTTGGAGTTTTCTCAGCAAAAATACTGGCACGGTTTACCATTTCCTTTTCCATCATATTTTACGGATGAGGAAACTGAGGCAAACAGGGTTGAATGACTTGCCCAGGATCGCATAGCTAGTGAGTGTTTGAGACTGGATTTGAACTTAAGAAGATGAGTCTTCCTTATTATAGGCCTGGTACGCTGCACACTGTACCACCTAACTGCCCTTAGAATGATGGAAATACTAATTAAAAGTGTTAAAACTCCACCCATCTTTTCACCCACATATATCTATGACTCAACTGAATACAGAACTGATCAAATACTCTTAAAAATCTTTTTTAATTTTAATATTGAATATTTTATCCTAGTTAAATATTTCATGTTCTTTCCCTCTCCCCCAAGCCCCGTGACCCCCCTTAGCCAACGCACAATTCCACTGCTCTTAAAAATCTTAATAATAGCTCTTATTGCTTTATGAAATTATGGCTATAAAATATCTTACATAGTAATCTCATATGATCCTTACAACAGAGGTGTGAAGTATAAGTACTACTATCTCCATTTGACAGATGAATGGACTAACTCAGCCAGGCTAAATGATTTCCCTATGGCCAAATAGCTTGTGGGTTATAAAGAGGATTCAACCTCCGTTGTACCCCTAAGTTTAATTTGCTTTCTTCAATTTCCATGTGAATCTCATAATAATACTTTGTTGTACAGTGCATTACAGCTCGCGAAGTACTTTCACATAGATGACTTCATGGGATGTTTCTAAAAAATCTATGCAATGGGTGGAGCAGCCAATAAAATTACTGTCATAAATGAATAAACTGAGGTCCAACAAGCTTAACTAACTAATCCATTGTGACAGAAAATATATAAAGTTGAACTTTAGAATCATGGGGCCAAAGCCTATAAAGGGGTTGTAAAGATCATTTAATCCAAATGATTTATTTTACAGATGAAGAAATTCCACAGAAGTGGAGGAGCTTCTCTTCAAACTCAGGTTTCTTGATTCCCAAGACCTAGGTTCTTTTTGTTATATCATGTTGTCTCATTAAGGAATAAGTTAGGGGAGAATAGGAATAGCCATGACTAAGGGATAATTTAAAAAAAACAACAACAAACTATGAGCCACAGAAATTCCACAGAATCAGTAGAATCAGATTTGGAAGGGACCCCAGGGCCACTTAATCCAATATAAATGGTCACTTATCTTCTTCTTAAAGACCTCACTACTTCCCAATACTATTCTTTCCGTCTTTGGACAATTCTAGTTGTTGTTCCCCACTTCTCTCTTAAATTCCATTAAAATCAGCCTCTTTAATTTACATTCATTGTTCTTTCTTTTGTCCACTCTGGTCAAAGAGAACAAATCTATTTTTGATTTCACAGGAAAGCTATTTGAATTCCTGAAAACCACTATTGTGGTTCCCCTCTGGAATTGTCTCTTTTCCATGAAAACCTTAACTTACTTCAAATCTTATCCTTGTATGATATGGTTTCCAGTTCCCTCCATATCCTGGTTGTATTTCTTTAAATACATGTTAGTTGTCAATGCTTTTCCTAAAATGTGGAGCCCAATTCAAGATATGATCCAGGTAGGGTGGAATTCATTGAAACCTGTCCTTTGCTATGTGGGCACTATGTCTTCATTAATGTGGTGTTAGCTTTTGTGTGGGTCTACTTTGTCACACTGTGGTCTCACATTAAAGCAGGGCATAGTGGAGAGAACACCTCAGGAGTCAGAGGATTTAGACCCAAATTTAGCCTCAAAATTTTGCTTTCTTTGAGACCTTACTTTTCCTGGATCTCAATCCTCCTTATTTGTAAGATATCAGGATTGGATAGGATGATATCTGAAGTTCCTTTCAGTTTTAGATCTGTGATCTAGTCCACTAAAATTCCTAGCTCTCTTTTTCACATGGGAGAGGAAGTGTGACTAGCAAGACCTCTTCTATCCTTACTTGTGGATTTCATGTTATTTTTGTTTAACTTGTTCATTAAATCCAAGACTTTATGTCTGTCCCTATTAAATTTCATCATATTATAGTAGTTCTTTTTGAGATAATTTTAGTTCCTGATCCTTTGATGTAGTGCATTTATCTATCTCTTCTAGCTTTGTGCCACCTGCAGAGCTGATGAACATAATATCAGTGTCATCCCTTGTGATTAATAACATTTTGAACTGAATAGGGCCAGACAGGGCCAGGGACTCCTCAAAAGATCATTCTCCAAGCTCGCATTGCTCCATTAATGAATGATATATCCTATGAATTGCTCCATTAATTATACAGAGTACCTCCAAAGTGTGTATGGATTTGCCCATTATTTTATGGTTTGGGCCATTCGACAAGTTTAGAATCCTTTTAACTATTCTATTATTCCCCATGTCTGGAATGCTGTTCCTCCTCAGTCTCTGGTTACTGACCTCAATGACTTCCTTTAAACTCCATCTGAAATCCCACTTTCTACAGTAAGCCTGCTCCTCTCAGTTGCAGTGCCTTCCCTCTGTTAATTATACTCTATTTATCCTATATGTAGTTTGCCATATATCCTGCTTTCTCTCTCTGTCTCTCTTTCTATATGTGTGTGTCTGTGTGTGTGTGCATATATCTATGTATATGTATACATACATACATATATATATATACATATATATATATATATATATATATATATATAATTTGCATGCTCTCACTCTCATTAGATTGTAAACTCTTTGAGGGCAAAGACTATCTTTTGCACTCCCTGAACTAAGCATACTACCTACCACATAGTAGGCATTTAATAAATAGATTGCTATCTAGATCACATATCCGTCTTTTTCATATGACAGACTTTGCCAAATACCTCCCTGAATGTGATGTGAGATAAAGAATCAGACTAAGTTTAAAAGTTGACTTTTAGCCACCTTTCTCTACTCATTATTTCCATGGTTTCAGAAAAGTCAAAGCTAGGCTAGAATTTTATCTCATTAATGTACTACATTTCTAGTATGTAGCTATTCCAGGACACCTGGGAATTGGTGATTTATAAATTCTATAATAGATACAGACCCAGAAGCTTCCCAAAATCATGATTCAAATTAGAAAAGTAGTGTATTCCTGGTCATTTAAAAAAATTGAATTATGCCCAGGATTTAAAATATCCCTACATTGTTTCCTAGCAATATCATTTATCTTTGATTGTGCTATGTGATTCAAAGAGATATTGAATTCCCCTAATGAGAGAATGCTGATATATCTTTGCCAAGGAAAGGATTATTTCTATCCTTATTTTCTATAAAGTTAATAATACTATTTTATAATAGTGCTCTCTATTGATATACCTTACTACAGGGAAATCTCAGCAATCTGCAATCCATACTGAAAGAACTATTCTGGATAGTTGAGTTTTTTAGATAGTTGAAGCTTTGCAACCTCTTTAAGAGTCCCATGCATTTTTTTTCTTTTAACAATTTTGGATAAGCATGACATCTGTATTTCCATCCATATTATTGACAAATATGTTGAACAAAAGAGTGTTAAGAACAGAGTATTGGGGCACCTTATTAAAGACATATTTAAAGAATATATTTTACAGATCTGTCTTTTTATGTAAAAGTATACTGTAATTTAACATAAATTAACTATTTATTTATATCTCAGGGTCATCATTATGAATGTCAACTATTGCTCTATATATGCCTTTACAGAATTACTTCAACATTTATTGAAGAGAATATTTGCTTATACATTAAATGACCCCTGAATTCTGTGGTTTGGGGATTCTCGTGTCTGCTTTTTATAGTCTTCTATCCCTTTCATTCTGTTGTCACTTCTGGTCAGTTTGCTTGTAACCTGCTCACTTCCCCTCTTCATTCATCACTAGGAAACTCATTATCACAGAGATTTCATTAGATTTGGTTCTTGTACCTCATCTATAAACCTCAAATGCTTTTCCTCTAATTAGAAGCCTAGAAGGTAGAGCAAAAAGGACTTCCCAAAGCCTTTTTTATTTTTATTTTATTTTTTTGAATTTAAACATTTATTAATAATCATTTTTAACATGGTTACATAATTCATGCTCCTACTTTCCCCTTCACCCCCCGCATTCCCCCCACCCATGGCCGACGCACGTTTCCACTGGTTTTGTCATGTGTCCTTGATCAAGACCTATTTCCAAATTGTTGGTGGTTGCATTGGTGTGGTAGTTTCGAGTCCACATCCCCAATCATGTCCACCCCGACCCATGCATTCAAGCAGTTGCTTTTCTTATATGTTTCCTCTCCTGCAGTCCTTCCTCTGAATGTGGGTAGCATCTTTACCATAAATCCCTCAGAATTGTCCTGGGTCATTGCATTGCTGCTGGTACAGAAGTCCATTACATTCAATTTTACCACAGTATATCAGTCTCTGTGTACAATGTTCTTCTGGCTCTGCTCCTTTCGCTCTGCATCAGTTCCTGGAGGTCTCTCCAGTTCGCCTGGAACTCCTCCAGTTTATTATTCCTTTTAACACAATAGTATTCCATCACCCGCATATACCACAGTTTGTTCAGCCATTCCCCAATTGAAGGACATACCCTCCTTTTCCAGTTTGTTGCCACCACAAAAAGCGCAGCTATAAATATTTTCGTACAAGTCTGTTTATCTATGATCTCTTTGGGGTACAAACCCAACAATGGTATGGCTGGATCAAAGGGCAGGCATTCTTTTATAGCCCTTTGAGCATGATTCCAAATTGCCAGCCAGAATGGCTGGATCAGTTCACAGCTCCACCAGCAATGCATTAATGTCCCAATTTTGCCACATCCCCTCCAACATTCATTACTCTCCCCTTCTTTCATTTTAGCCAATCTGCTAGGTGTGAGGTGATACCTCAGAGTTGTTTTGATTTGCATTTCTCTAATTATTAGAGATTTGGAACACTTTCTCATGTACTTATTGATACTTTTGATTTCTTTACCTGAAAATTGCCTATTCATGTCTCTTACTTTTTTAAAAGAGGGCTTTGAAGCTCAGCTGACTTTATTGGATTTGAGTCTTGTGCCTATTTTCAGCCTCTTCTATGGTGCCTCTCCCATTTAGATTATAAGATCTTTGAGGACAGTGACTATATTTTTAATTTATATTCTCAGCTAGCTCAGTGCACCTAGTACATTGTAGATGCTTAAAAATATTTGTAGTATTGTACATGTTCCAAATCAGTGCGGTGATAATTCTTTGTTCATTGAGAGAAAGTTTCTCCTTCAGAATGGCGTGGTCTCATCTGGGACTTATGCCAAGCTTTGGGACTGAGCAAGGAGGCATGAAAATTGGAAGAAAATGTTGGAGTACCACCATTTTGGACCTGTGTTTTTCTTTATCCACTTGGTCTTCTGTCTGTAGGCTCATGGTAGTAGTTCTTGGTCTATGGAGTACCATTGATATTCTACAGCAAATAAAAAGAAATGACTGAAATTTACAAAGGACACAAGATTGCTCCATTATGTTTCAAAGAAAACAAAAAAGCCTGAGATGACCCTTTCCCACGATATGCTGTCATATTTATCATAAGCATGTTTGATATAGCAAGTAGGTCCTGGCATTTTCGAAATGCTAATATTCTTCATCTATTCTTTAAGTGGTAACATGTAAGGCTTCCTGTCAGGGGCATTAAATGGGTTTTTTCATAGACTGCATTATGCCTTCCTTTGTCAAGGAGCAATCTGTTAACTCCTGCCTGTGTCATTCATGGGACTTGTACTAGTAATGAGGCATATTTCAGTCACTCTGGGCAGGTTTTTGGTATTTGCACAATGAGGGATAAGACTAACGAAGGGTAGAATTCATTTGGAGAGAAAAGCAGTCAGGGAAAGAAGAATACCAAGAATAAAACCTATTTTTCCACTACATTTTATTTCTTTGTACCTTTCCTAGCAAAGCCAGCTGAATATACCTGAATTGTCACACTGTTAGGGAAAAAAAAATTTTCCCCTGCTTTTGCCCTGGCAGTGTGCTAGGAGACTGGTACCTCCCAGTGGCATATTCTGTTTCCTTTGAATAGTACAGGAGTCCAGTCCTTGTTTCTCTCATGTCTATACTCTGTGCTAGGAAGGACTGGCTGTGTGCTGATAACAGAGATTTGACACTGGGGAGGAAAGAAGAACTACAAAAGAAGTCGAGAATGGAAATGTGCAAATATTAATGGATAAGAGGAAAAAAGCCACAAAGGGGAAAAAGGAAGTAGAAAGACACCTTTTTGGTCCCCCATTCCCTTTACCTAATCCTTAGGAGCAGGGAAGAGGGAGAGTATGAATAAAATAAAATGTAGACAGACTAGAAGAAAAAATAGAGGTGATGAACTAGAGCATAAGGAAGGTGGAGGGTGATAAGGGAAAAGGAGGCATTTAAGTAGAAAAGGAAGAAGAAAGAGGGGTTCAGAGAGGGGTCCACATCCTTTGGTTGCCATGAGAAATTTTCAGTTATTCATGATGGTATACCTGCCAAGTAGCCAGTGTGTCTCACTGAAGACATTTTGCTAACTTTTGTACTAACTTTAATTGGATTCTCTCTGTAATTCCTGGATGACTGGTTGTAGTTTCACAGACACTCTGTGAGATCAAAAAAAGCAAATGCCAAACCCCAGTTCTGTCCTCTGTGACCCCTTGCAGTGTTCTCTAAACTGCTGAACTTCTGCCATCTGCATTTGATGTTTGCCAGTCTTCCTTGCCAACAGGGAGAGTTAGTTGAAAGGGAAAAAATAGTCTGAAGAATTGTCATATTTATAGCAAATTCGTGAGAAAATGCTGAACAGATAGATGTATACCAATTACTTTTTAAAGAAAAATTTCCTTCTGTAGGCAAAATCATTGGTCATTATTTAAGGACTACAAACAATAATGTGTAAGAAAGAAATGACTGAGAATCCTAAAATTAATTTTTGAATTTATAAGCACGTATCTTTTAGAAAAGTGCTTAACCTTTATCAGATTCAGTTTCCTCATCTGTAAAATGGGGACAGTAATGCTTATGTTACTTTTGCACAGAGTTATGTGTAGAAAGTACTTTTAAAATCACAATAGAAATTTTAGCTATGATTAGTAATGGATACTAGTTCACAGCAACTGTAGATACAGGAAAGAATTGTTGGCTTTGTATGATAAAAAAGACTTTTAAGTCAAGACATAAGTTCTAGACTCTCCATAGTCTTTGATCCTTCCTGGGTATGGTCTCTAAATGCTCTCCACTCTCCCTTTTAGAATCCTTACTGTTTCCTTAAATTGGTGGATGGCCTTTATCAGCCAGTCAGTGATGGTCTTAAAGTTTCTGGTGATTTGTGAAATAAAGGGGAGGAAATGGACTTGCAATGTCATTGTTATAGGGAACTACTGGATGAGTAAACTGTCTCTACTTATACAAGTTGATATGTTCTCTGTAACATACAGGGTTACATTAGTGTTGCTAAAAGTACTGAGATATTGTGTGCAAGTTCACACAGTCAGTATGTGTCAGAGGCAGGATTTGAACCCATGTCTTCATGGATTTGAAGCTGATCCTAAGATACCAATGATTATTAGAACTTCAAGACATGTCTATAGATCATATTCACCAATAACTTCGGAAAATGTTATCCTGAAAACCTCAGAACATTTTAACTTAACTTTCCTACACTGAATAATGGGGCATCTGTTACTTTTGAGTATCATCAATTGTGAGTAAAAGTAACCCTGTGCTTGAAAAGTTATTTTAAGTTTAAATCTTTATGAGCCTCATTGCATAATTTAATTCGAATTCCTATATAATTTGGGGAAGCACACAGGGAAGAACTAGGACTGTATTATTTTGTGTACAATTTACTACAAATGAAGAACTAAGTATATTATTTTTGGAAAGTTTGAAAAAATGATATACTGTATTTATTGTAAGACTTTCATTCTTAAAGACTGTCAGATAGATTTTTTTCAGAAATAATAGATAGGAATTTCTATTACTAGAAAAAGGCCATATCCAAAACTCAGTCAACAAACATTTAGTAAATGTTTACTATTTGCTAAGCCCAGAGATGCAAAAACAAAAACAGTCCCTGCCCTCAAGGAGACAAAACATGAAGAAAGCTGGAAAAGGTTGAGGGGCAGGGAGACAAGGAACATTATAGAGAATTCTGGAAGAGTGCAGTTTGGTAAGAAATGAAAAAATGGCTCATTGGTAACCCTCTTTACCTGGAGATCCTGGGAAGATCAGTCCGATCAGAAGGAGGAACTGAAGGGCAAAGGGCACTTAGGATATACAAATTTCATAGACTGAAATGATCATCCTTGCTGAAGAGTTTTCTGGAGCATTGTGGGAAGTGAATCTGTAAATTAAACCTTTGGCATGTTCACAGAGATCTCTTTGAATGAAATATTTCAAGACTGTTTTAACTTTGGTTTACTTCTATTTTGCAGATCATTGGCAGTCAATTTGATATCTTTGAGATATATGCTTCACTGAGTCTGGAAAGAAGAGAAGTCATTAGCCAGGTAAAGTTCATTCTCTCTCTCTCTCTCTCTCTCTCTCTCTCTCTCTCTCTCTCTGTCTCTCTCACACACACACACACACACACACACACACACACACACACACACACACTCACATACACACAGCTGCAAAGGCAGATTTTCATTCTTGGGGGACTTGACACAGTATGGTGATCTCTTTGCTATCACCCTTTTATAACATGTCTAAACTTACTATGACAGAATTAGGCCAAATCGTGGATGAAGGTGGATGCAGAGTAGGGTATCTCCACCAATCAGTTGTCAGCAAGTATTATCAATTGCCTAGAGTCATGTGGACTCATAGAATGTTGGAGCTGGAAGGAACTTCTGAGGTTATCTCATTCAACCCTACTTTCTACCCCCATATTTTATAGATGCACACACTGAGGCTAAGGAAAGTTAAGTAGATTTAATGACGACTGAAATCACATAACAAATATGTAGAGGAACTGAGAGTAGAACACTGGGTCAATAGTTTCACTGCTGAGTCAACAGAGTTTCACTCTTAATTCTCTTCCTCCTTTAACCATGTTGCCTCTACTCATTGCCCAGTACCCTGCCATCGGTATGCTGTCTGGGAGGAAACAGTGGATGTGGTCATTGCTTTCCTAATGGGCACAATGTCTAGTATAGAACTGTCAGTGTTTGTTGACTTAATATTGGTCTGGGTGTATCCATCTGTTCAGTATTTACTCTGATGATGAATACTGCAGCGTCCACTTCATTTAAAAGTCCTTTTGGTTGTCTGTGTCCCTTTGTCTCAGGCAGCTGCTCTAAATTCCCCTTGCATTTCTCCCCTAACATACACTTATGCCCCATAGCTCTGATCTTTCCAGGAAGCTCAGACAGATCATCAGGTTTAATTTTCTATTAACCTTTATTGTCTGGGTTCACCTCCCAGTTGTCTTCTTGAAGGATTAAATAATCCCTGTTTGGCCAGTCTTCTTTTGGGATGTAAAACGCTATCCCATTGATTATCTCTGTTGTAGTAAGGCTGAGCTTGGCAACTTGTAGGCAACCAACTCATGGCCTAAAGCTGGTTAAATGAATCATGTTAGAGAGATCCTTTCTATATCAAAGTATTCATAGCAGTATTTTGGGGGGAACAGCAAATAATTGGAAATTGAGTACCTGTTAACTGACCAAACAAATTGTGCCTCATGAACATAATATTATTGTGCCATAAAAATGACAAACGTGAGGAATTTAAAGAAACTTTGGGAGATGTATGAATTGACATAGAGTGATGTCAGGAAAACCATATACAAATTGAGTACAACGATGTAAATAACAAAACCAAGAAGATTAAACTGAATAGGGAATAAAGTGACCAACTGTGACCCTTAAGAAAAGACCTTCCTTCTTCAAAGGAAATAGGGGGTACTGTAGATATGGAATGTTGCACCTGCAGTCAGATACAATTGATGAGTTTGTTGTTTTTTGCTGATTGAAAAAGATTCTTGGTTTGAAGAGAAGGCTCACTGAATGGGGGAAATGAAGAGTTTTATTAAAAATGAATGTTATATAAAAGGAAAAGGCATAAATAAAACAACTCCTCCCCCACCCAAATAACCATTCCAATCATTCTGTACATAGATTTAAACAAAGATTCTAGTCATTGATGGCTTTTTAAATTCAAATTTTATGGTGAGACTACTTTTGCAATCTTGCACCTGAACATATTATTTCAGGGGTGGAAGAAGATATGAGTTCCCTATACCAATGAAATCACAAGTCCAGGCCCTGTCCATCCCTGCTGTTATTTGCATTTATATTATTCCATTTCATATGCAAAAGCTTTCATGGATTCTTCCTTTGCTTTTGAAATATAGTCTAAATTCTAAAGATTGACCTACTCTAATTTGGCCCCAGGACACCATTCCAACCTTTTCTCATTCTAGTTAACTTTTTATACTAGAAGCTCCAGACAAACTGGATTATACATACCCTGCTCCCAGAACATTCAATAACTTCCAAGACTCTGTGCTTTTGATTATAACATGCCTTCCATCTGGAAAGTCTTCTCCTCATCTCTCTATTGAAATTCTTCCCTGCCTTTGAGACACAGGTCAAGTGCTCTGTCTTCTGGGAAGCCTTTCCTGATATCTCCTGCAGAAGATGACAGCTTGCTCTGAACTAACACTTCATTAGCTGTGGGATATTTACATTTTAATCATCTGCACACAGTCATTAAGTGGCAAGGATGAGCTTCCTGACCAAAGTATTAAGTCTTATCTACCCACTAAATCATTAGATCTTTGAAGCCAAGCATCTTCTCTCATTTATTATCCCATCTCAGCCCTTTGCTGGGGGAACAGTACTATATAGGGGCAAGAGTTGTGGGTTTGGACTTAGGCAGGGGTTTGGGTTTCACTTCCAACACTCAGAGCTGTATGACTGTAAACAAGTCACTTAATTTCTCAGAGGCTCAGTTTCCTGAACTTTAAAGTAGAGATAATAAAGTAACAACCTTGCCAACCCCAGGGTCATTGTGAGAAAAGAGGTTTTAAAACCTTGAAAAGGTATGTCATCATGAACTATTATTATTATAGCAGGCACATCAGGTTTAAATCAGGTGCTACTGAATCTTCCCTTTTATGACTCTTTGATTTATTGCTTCCTAAAATTACTTTGTATTGCCTTATCTCAGTGCCTGCTACATTCCCCAAGAATGTTTTTTAACGACAGAGATTGCTTCAACTTGTTTTTGCAGAACTACCTGAATCCAAATCCTATATAAGATTTTTACTTGTTGATTAAGTTAATCTTTTTCATCACAGTGTCCTCATCTGTAAAGTGGGGATAATAATAGTACCACCTTCAGAGGGCTGTGGTGAGATTTAAATGAAATAACATATGGAAAGTGCTTTGTAAACTTAAAAGTGCATATAAGTGCTAGCTTACTATTATTGTTGTTGTTGTTGTTGTTGTTGTTGTTGTTGTTGTTGTTGTTAGTGGCAGTGGTGAGGATTGTGGTCTAGCCAGTTCAAAAGATATGCACAGTTTAGTGATATTTTTGAGCAGAATTCCAAATTGCTTTCCACAATTGGTCAAGGGTATCTTATCCCTTATTGACCACCATCCTTAGTGAACCCTATCTAGGCTGTACTTTCCTTGAAAAACAACCCTTGCTGAAGACCATCTTGTAAATGCGTGCTAACTGGACCCCTAGAAAGAAAGCGTATAGTGTTCTTGGTTTTATTTAACATACCCTCTGGATGTAAGCCACTTTCCTGTTAGCCTTCTCTGCTGGCACTGCACATTGAACCTAGAATATAAATGCTGTATCTATCAGTACATCAAGATTTCCTTCCAGCTAATTCAATACTATTTAAATCATACTTAGCTAGGGCATTCTTTCTCCCCAACTGTATCACATTGCTCTTATTAAATTTCACATTCTCTTTCCCAGCTTTAATCTATAAAAGTAATCCTGAAAAAGATCTATTCCATCTGTGTCTTCTTCCCCATCTTTTAGCTTTCTTAGGACAGAATTATTTGAATTTATCTTGTGAGTTTGGGAGTTGATAAAAATATTGGAGTATTTGTCTCATAGTCAAGCCCTGAGAGATCCACTCGTTATGGATGTTTATTTGGAAGAAAGATTATTTCTGGCATATAACACTTAGGCTATTGTCATTTCCAAATAAGAATTTATTTTCTTACCAGAGAGGAAAGATAATACTCACAAAGGACAAGAAATCTCTTTTTTCCAGTGTGTAAACTACTATAAGGTGGGTACCTCTGGAAATTATGCTGAGTCCTTTAGAAAATTAAGGTATCTTATATTAGAAGCATGCCTAAGCTTGAATCTTGACCATAAGCTTGACAAGTTGAATGCCATGGTAGGGTGCCATCTTAATAAAAGGCTACCTTTAGATCTATTCTGAAATTTGAGAATCATTTGAGTAATCGGGCATGAGAAGATTAGATGATCTCTTAAGTTCCCATCTGGTCATAAATCCTCTGATCCTAGGATTAGAAACACTATTTAGAATCCCAAAGGTTCATAGCAACATGAACAATATGGAACTTTAACAATATTTAACAATAATAACTAGCATTTATATGATGCTTTAAGGTTTGTAAAATACTTTATAAGTTTCTCATTTGATCTTCACAACAACCCTGACATGTAGATACAATTATTACCCCCATTTTACAAATGAATATACTGAGGCAGACACATGTTAAGTGACTTGCCCAGAGTCAACCAGCTAGTAAATATCTCAGGCTGAATTTGAATTCATATTCCTGTTTCAAAGTCCAATGCTCTAACACTGGGTCACCTAGTATTTATTAAGTATAGATATATAGAAAGAACTGCATTAGTTACTAGAAATATGAACTACCCATAATCCTTGACTTTAAGAAACTTATTTATTCAAAACACTAATAAAATATGAATCATTCCTAAAATAAAAACTTAAGTCTAGTATTTTTATTACACTTGGCTAGCCCTAAATCAATTGCTTAGTCAATCAGTGAAGAAGTATTTATTGAACACCAACCATGTCAATGCTACATTAGCTTTTAACTTTAACCATTTGGCCATCTTTTTTACCTTTCATTCCCATTTCATTAGTATTTACTATGTCATCTGTCAGGGAAAAATTTATGTACAATTTGCCATGCCAGGTCTATCAGGGACATACTACTATCATATATAAATCTTGAACAAAATATGTCTGATTAACCTTTCCTCCCCTCCTCATCATCATAAAGTCTAAATCAAACTGGCAATAGTACAATCCAGTTGATTTTTTGATAAATGAATTGTAAATAGTCAATCCTAAGCCTTAACTAGTCCTGCATCATGAACTCCCTTTTGCTATAAGAAGATATGAAAAAAATCACATTTCCTCCCAAATTTAGCCACAGATCTATTATATTTGGGGTCTTTGGATCCCAGCTTAAGAATCCCAAGTGTGGATCAACAGTTGTATGAACCATTATTTTTATCAGACTGCTTGACAAAATTGACCTTAGATTCCTTTTTATGTATTCTAAATTTTCCTCAGATGTCTTCCTGAATATACTAGTATAGTCTCATATATTTCGTATTTTGCTTAATTTCCCATTTTAAGAGTTCAGTTCAAAAGAATGACAATATTTCATGTTTTTTATTGATATCTACCATTTCTACTAACTACACCCCCCAATAAATACATGGCAACCCAGAAGCATGATCTTGAGTGTCTTAACAGCACAGACTGATTTATAATTTACTGATATCTACCTTTATTCTACATTTTCCATTTTTCATTAATCTCAACTCCTTCAGCATACTCTTATTCAAACCCAGGAACTTGTTCACCAAGGAAGCACTCTTAGTATCTTCTTCCTAAAGTTCTTAAGAAAAACTAAAGAAAACCATTTCCTTGCCCTTTATATCAGTGTTACCTCTTTAACTCAGTGAGGTTTGTTTTAGAGCTATTACATTTAAAGGGACATTGTAGTGTTGCAAGAGTATTTTAATTATAGAAACATGCTTTGGAATCAAAACCCTATAAAGCCATTCTTTTTAGATAGTTTTAATTTGGTGGCATGTGACTACCAGTGAGGAGAAAATAGTACTTACAGGGTTAGTACTTAATAAAGGTTTTTTGGTAGGTTAATTGACTCTCCTGGATTTCCCCCCCACTTTTCCAATTGTACCTTTTTAGTTTCTTTCTTTCATTGTTTTCTCTTCTTCTACCCCCTTAATATGGGCATTCTATAAAATAATAATTTTAGCCTTTGTTGTTCAACCATTTCAGTTATGTCATTACTCCAGTTGGGGTTTTCTTGATAAAGATGCTGGAGTCATTTACCATTCTTCTTCACCTCACTTTACTGATTAGGAAACTGAGGCAAACATAATCAAGTGACTTTCCCAGAGTCACCCAGATAGTGTCTGAGGCCAGATTTGCACTCAGGAAGGTGAGTCTTCCTGACTCCAGACTGAGTATTTTATCCAGCTAGCTGTCCAACTGTCACTTTATTCCCTCCTCATTCCTTTAATTATGGCATCTATCCCTATTTCTGATTTCCTATCTTTGACTACAGTTCCAACATCTCAGGAGTGTAAGAACTACATTTTGCATGGACTGATTTTCTAATTGCCTGTTGGACATTATTTAAGTGTCTTACTGGAAACTCAATATATCTTAAACTGATTAACATCCCTTTTCAAATCATCTCTTCCTCCTCACTTCTCTTTTTCTATTATTGGCACCATCATTCTTTTATCCCATGAAGTTTAAAAAGTCTAAGACATATATATATATATATATACCTATTCTCTTTTCCTCTTACCTTAGGTTTTTTTAGTCATCAAGGTCTCTTGATTCTTTATTTGCCAGTCTTTCATGGCTATATTTCCCTTTCATCCCACTTCCACTACTTTTATCTCATCTGGGCTGGAAAATTGCAGGTACCAACCAAGTAATTTCCCCATGTCCAAGCCCTTGCTACTCCAATCCATCCTCCAAATCACCCTCAGAGTATTCTTTTTTTTTGAACCCTTACCTTCTGTCTTAGAATCAATACAGATATTTGTTCCAAGATAGAAGACCAGTAAGGGCTAGACATTTGGGGTCATACAGCTAGGAAGTAGATGAGGTCAGATTTGAACCCAGGGCCTCTTGACTCCAGGCCTCTCATTCTATCTTCTGAACCACCTGGCTGCCCTTCAGAGTACTCTTTCTTAAAGCACAACCTGGCTTCTGTCACTTGACTGAGGTTCAGTGGACAATGGAGATAACATTTTTCTTGCGGTCAGAAGACTTATATTTTAATTCTAACTCTCCAAAATCATTGTAGCTCCTCTAAACCTCAGTTTCCTCATGAGTGAAAATGGATATAATAATACTTGCATTTCCAACCTTGTATATGTCAACATGGTATAAAAAGCTTTCTACAAAATCAGAAATAGTTGTATTGAAGGCCCATTTCTCACATATATGTGCTGTGCTGTCCCAGAAAAATTATTAAATCTCTCAGTCCTCCAGACAACTCTCTAAGACCTTCTAAATTTCATAAGATATTCCAATCCCTATTGATAGAAAAATTTTCTTATTGAGGTTTTTGAGGTTGGGTCCCCAAATCATCCAAACAAAAATTGGTCTCACAAGAATTTCTTTAAGAGCAAAATTAGATAATATAAGTAAAATGCTTTGAGGGTTGTAAAGCTCTATATAAATGTATACTTATTGTTGCTATTTTTATCTTAATTATACAAAAAACCTCTGCCTCCTCTCATTTCTTATTGAATACATTCTGAACTCCTTAGCCTAGAGTTCAAGGCTTTCCAAATCCTGTTCACAACCTACCTCTCTAGTTTATTCTCACCACTTCCATGTAATCCTACATTGCAGCCAAACTGAAGTGTTTACTCACTCTCTCCCAAATGTGCCTTGTGGTTTCCTGTCTCTGCCTTTGTTTTCTGTTAGTCTCTACTTGAAATATTCTCTCCTACATCACAGTCTGGGCTTGGTTCCAATGTCATTTCTCCATGGAATCTTCTTGGATCAGTCCAGGTGAAATGTTTTCTCCCTTCTTTCATTTTCTATTTGGAATCCCAGTTTTTGGTGGGGAGTAAGTAGAATTGATGGTCCAAGACAGGCTAAGAAGAGAAGGCAGAGATAAATGTAGCAGTCAGGATCTGTCAGAAAATAAGTCAAACAAGCTTATGTATAGAGGTTTAAGGGATGATGTGAATGAGAGATTTAGAAAACTTTTAAGACAAACATGGCACAAGTTGATAGTGAATGACAGATGACATTTGACTTTGGCATGTGACATGATAGGAAAAAGAAAAAAAAAGGTGTTCTATGCATTTTGTGTTAAGATTCTTTGGTTCTTTATGCAAGGAGATGATAGAATGCTTGATTCAGTAGAAGTTCCTCAAGATGATAGAGATGGAAACAGTAGGGGGAAATGGAAGATATATTTGTGAAGCTTAGTTGCCACTGGATTTGAAAGGCTATAATATCGTTACTTTTACTATAGGATTTAAAAGAGGGTAAATATGAAGAACTGGAAGGAGACATTGATTGAATTATTAACATATTTGGGAATATCAGGATATAGTTAATTTAATTAAATTCTATTTAATATTGGACTTAATGGACTTTATTCCCTCCATTTAATTTTGTTCCTTTTTGAATTATATGTCAATCAGAACATGTAAAATAAGTAAAACTGAATGGAAGAAATAATAATGGCAATAACTAGCTTTTATATAGCACTTTATTAGCCAAACATTTTACAAATATTATTTATACTCACACTCCTGAGAGGTAGGTCCCATTATTATCCCCATTTTGTAAAGACACTATATATATTTATAAAGACACTAAGATAAATGAAAGTTAAATGATTTGCCTGAGGTCTTATAATGAATATTTCTGAGGCAGGATTTTAACTCAGGTCTTCCTAGACTCTAAGTCTAGCTATCTATCCACTGCACTGTCTAATATTGATGTTCATTTAAAAACTAAAAACCTTTAATTGTTATTTTAGTAGAAGCTCAGTTTTGTTGTTCTATTCATTGTTTTAGTCATGTCTCACTTTCCTGTCCCCATTTGGGTTTTCTTGGCCAAAAAGATATTGGGATGGTTTGCCATTTCCTTTTCCAGCTCATTTTCCAGATGCGGAAACCAAGGCCAGTGGAGTAAGTTGCCCAGGCCATAGAGCTGGTAAGTATATGAGTCTAGATTTTATATCAGGAACATGAGGGTTCCTGATGTCAGACCTGACACTTTGTCTACTGTGCCACCTAGCTACATTAGAAATTTTTTTGCACTTTCACAAGGAATGAAAATATTAAATCCAATAAAACAATATTATGGTAAGAATTTCATAAAAAATGGTCAGTCCAAAAAATTGCATTGATTCTTCTTTCAAAATGTCTCTTCTTTTCCAGTATTCTTCACCACTCTTGGCTTGACTCTTATTAACTCATTATCTTACAATAGAGTCCTGACTAGCTGGTCTCTACCATTTGGTTTTTTTTCTCCTTGAATTTTTTTATTATTTTTCATTTTTAACATGGTTACATGATTCATGCTCCTACTTTCCCCTTCACCCCCCGCACTCCTCCCACCCATGGCCGATGCACATTTCCACTGGTTTTGTCATGTGTCCTTGATCAAGACCTATTTCCAAATTGTTGATAGTTACATTGGTGTGATAGTTTCGAGTCTACATCCCCAGTCAGGTCCACCCTGACCCATGCATTCAAGCAGTTGTTTTTCTTATATGTTTCCTCTCCTGCAGTCCTTCCTCTCAATGTGGGTAGCATTCTTTACCATAAATGCCTCAGAATTGTCCTGGATCATTGCACTGCTGCTGGTACAGAAGTCCATTGCATTCAATTTTATCACAGTATATCAGTCTCTGTGTACAGTGTTCTTCTGGCTCTGCTCCTTTCACTCTGCATCAGTTCTTGGAGGTCTTTCCAGTTCACATGGAATTCCTCCAGTTTATTATTCCTTTTAGCACAATAGTATTCCATCACCAGCATATACCATAGTTTGTTCAGCCATTCCCTAATTGAAGGACATACCCTCCTTTTCCAGTTTTCTGTCACCACAAAAAGCGCAGCCATAAATATTTTCGTGCAAGTCTTTTTATTTATGATCTCTTTGGGGTACAAACCCAACAATGATATGGCTGGATCAAAGGGCAGGCATTTTTTATAGCCCTTTGAGCATAGTTCCAAATTGCCAGCCAGAATGGTTGGATCAGTTCACAGCTCCACCAGCAATGCATTAATGTCCCAATTTTGCCACATCCCCTCCAGCATTCATTACTCTCCCCTTCTTTCATTTTAGCCAATCTGTTAGGTGTGAGGTGATACCTCAGAGTTGTTTTGATTTGCATTTCTCTAATTTCTCTACCATTTGTTTTTTCTCACATTAGATCAATTTTCCCAAAATGCCCACTTTAATCTTTTTGCTACTTCTTCTGAAAACTTCATTGTCTCCAAATTGCCAAATGAATGATGTTGTACTTCTTCTGAATGACATTCAAGCCTTCCGTCTCACTTTATGTTTAGCTATATCCACTTTTGGAGGGCCAGGTGGTTGAGTGGATAGAATACCAGGCCTAGAGTCAGGAAGACTCTTCTTCCTGAGTTCAAATCCAACCTCAGGCATTTACTAGCTATGTGATCCCGAGCAAGTAAATCACTTAATCCTGTTTGCCTCAGTTTCCTCATCTATAAAATGAGCTGGAGAAAGAAATAGCAAACCACTCTAGTATCTTTCTCAAAAAAACCTCAAATGGGAAGAGTGGCACATAACTGAAACAACTGAACAACAAATGTCCACTTTTTACCTCTCTTCCCCCAAGACAAACTAGGTAGCACATCCTGGCAATTCTTACTGTCCTGTGGACTTTGCACGATCTTTTTCATCTTTAATCATATTTCCCTTTCCTAGAGTATATTTTTTCCTCTCATGCCCAAACATACCCATCTTTTAAGGCCTAATTGAAATTCTACATTCTTCACAAGACCTTTCTAAACATAAAAATTTCTCTCTCCTAACTTCCTATTGCATTGAATGCCCTAAAAGTTCATTTTAGTCCTTAGTCATAGGCTGCCTTATAATTGTTTTTAACCATTTTGTGTGTATATATCTTGTCTAACCAATAAAATATGAAAGCCCTTCAAAGACAAGGAATGTCTTCTACATCCTTTTGTTTCTCATGGCATTTAATGACCAAGCATCCACAGATTATTAATTGAATTGAGATACCGTGAGAATTGGCAAGTGTTAAAATGCATAATGGATTGGTTGAATACTACAGAATTCTTTTAATATGGTGTTATTCCTTTATCTTGCCTAACCAGGCAAATGTCTAGGAAAATGGGGAAGGGGTATAGGTTGCTTTTCCCACTATCATAAAATATTAGAATTGGTGTTACTGGGGGAAAATGGGGGTATTGGTAGCCAAGAGAAGAATGCTGGTGGTGAGGTACCTCATTTCTGTGTCATGATGAGGAGGAGTGGAGGCCTGGTTCATTCCTACCTCTTTATTCTTGTATTTCCTGGGGTTGGAAAGAAGTAGTCTCTCAGGTAACATGAAATTGGGAAAGGGACAGATCTGGTTGTTTTTAGTGTCATAATACTTTTTTTTTTTAAACTTTAGGGCTAATCCACAATTTGTGAAGTTCTGGTTATTCTAAGGAAAGGTAAGATAAGAGTTTATTTAATTCAACAGTCCACTTTGTTAGTTGTTAATTAAGTAAAGTATTTGTATGTATGTGTGTGTGAAAGAGAAAGAGACAGATAGGGAAAGAGAGATAAAGAGAGACAGAGAGGAACAAGAGAGGGAAAGAAAGTGGGAGAGGGAGAAATGACATAACATTTTTAAGTTATCAGGGACTTGGATTTTCTTTTCTAGTTTTATCCTCTTCAGTAGCATGCCTGAGAGTTAGCAATAATCTATCTGAAAAACATATCAGAAGATGTATATCCTGAATCTCTTTAGGAATAGCTCGAAACAAACAAACAAACAAAAAACACTGAATACATGCTTGCTTAGAAAAATTTTGTTCAGCTAAGGGAATAGACCTACCAAGTGCCTCTATTGCTAATGCTTAGATTTGAAACAATGGCTCCTTAATTTGCTACTCTGGTAATGGGCTGGCTGATTTGTTTTTTTTTCCCCAGGTCTCTGATAAATTCTTAAAAACCTCTTAGGGGTTTTATCCTTTCAGTCTGAGATATTTGTGCTTCATTTTGCCTTTTGTTCTTCAAACACCTTAGCCTCCTTTCTTACTTTCATCTTTTGAGAGGTTTCAGAATAAATCTGCCTATGGTGTGCACTAAATAATTTGGATAAGGCTTCTGACAAGTTTTGATGATGTTAAGCCTCTCAAAATCCTGGAAAATATTCCCAGCTTGTTTTAGTGGAAGATTAATGGAGGAGATCTTCAAAGTTCCAATTTAAAAAAAAAAGTACATTGTCTCTACTGATGATTGATAAATATTAACATTCTTCTTTGTTGGCTTTACTGATTACAATTTCAGAGGTTTGTAAAGTGTGGATGGTGGTTCCTCATTTTCCAAGAGATACAGAATATTATTTGTCCCCAGCTTAATAGTTATTAAAGATTTTAAAATATCAGTTTTTCACAATGCATCCATAAGAATGCATGTAATGTGTGCAAGAATAAAAATGGTAACTGTATCTAAGCAAATCTGTATGTTACTTCCAAATGAGGCACATTTTTACATGGTACTATTTGCTTAGGAAGTTTTGTCCTGAGGGAAAAACTGTGTAACGAGTAGATTTAGCTTCTTGTAGTACTTGTTTGAAGTATATGCATGTGTGCATGTGTGTGTTAATATGTGTACACAGAGAACTGAGGCAGGTAACTACAGTGTGACTTAGTCTGATGAAGGTAATAGAACTGAGTAAATACTCCTGTGTCCTTATCACCTTGCAGGTCAGAATATTTCTGACATGAACTCAAAAATTTGGGTGGTCTAAGTTACAAATGACTGAAAGCCCAGGTGAAACCTGAAGGAAAAGGGGCAAAAGTAGCTCATTGCCTTTTTCACTTCCTCTGTTGTATCATATTTACAACTTGATTTTGATGAATACTTTTTATTTTGATGTGTCAGCATGAAATTGTGGATAGAATGAGGGACTTGGAGTAAAAAAGACCTGAGTTGGAATCCTGCCTCTGCCATTTATAAACCCTGGGATAACTTATTTAATCTGATCAAATCTCTACTAACTTTCTAACACTTATTTGCTAAATTATCAGTTGACTCACCAATGAAATCCTAGATCATTGACTTCAGTGTATCTGTTTTGACCCAATAAGGATATCCCCTTAAGCATATGTACATTCACATACACCACACACAAAGGATGTTGCCTCAAAATAATTGAGCAACATAACAGAGTGAACGTGTGTGATTATACATTCTTTTTTCCACTTTTGTATTTTTTTATTTGTTGCTGGAAAGGAAAAAAATACACTTTGATTTGGATTGTATGGCAAATTATCCATTGTATCTGGTGTTATGTTAACTTTAATGGTGATTTTATTTACATTTTTGTGACTGTAGTTTTGGCCCTGTACTTTTACACTCTGTCCCTCAAGACAAGTCTTCCTACATTTCTCTGAATTTTTTTTGTGGTTCTTTATTTCCCATTTCTTATAACATAATAATATTTAGAGTCAACTAAGTTGTAGATTGGATAAAGGACTGGACACAGATGTGCATTCAAGTTGGACTTTAAACAATATCTTTGAGACTGTGGGCAAGTCACTTAACCTCCATCTGCCTCAATTTCCTCATCTCTAAAATAGGAATAATAATAGCTCTTACCTCCAAAGGTTGTGAGGATTGAATAAAATAATGTATGTAAAGCGTTTAGCACAGTGCCTGGAACTTAGCGAGCGCCTAATAAATGCTTTCTTGCTTGTTGGTTTCCTCTCATCCTTCCATTGTAATCATATGACTCAGTTTGTTTAAAACATTAACTTTTGATACATATACTTTGCTTCCTACATTTTTCTATTACATGTAGTGCCATCATGAATGAATGTTTTGTCCTTTGGGTTCTTGATGGCATGAATCATTGCCTGAGGCTATAAAGAATCTAGTAGTGGGATCACTAGGTCAAAGGGTATGAATAATTTAATAAGTTTTCTTACATAATTCTAAATTGCCTGCTAGAGTGGTTTGAGATTTCATTGTTTCACCATCCATGAATTTTCATGTCCATTTTCCCATAATCCTTTCAAATTAAATTTTCTCATCTTTTACTATCTTTGCAAATTTGATAGGCATGAGATAATATACTAGAGTTGCTTTAATATGCACTTTTCTGATTTTAGTGATTTTGAACAGCTTTTCATATGGTTCTTGATAATTTGCATTTCTCATTATGAAAACTTTATATCCTTTGACCACTTGCCTAAGAAGAAATATCTCTTAGTTCTAAAGATTTATGTCAAACCCCTAGAGATGATCAATATTGGACTTTTATCTGAGTTATTTACTGAAAATATTTTCCTTAGGATGCATTTTTCCTATTATTCTAGCTATATTGTTATTGTTTATGGAAAAGGACTTCATTTTTATATGATCAATGTTTTTAAAAATAATTGCTATATCTATTAAATTTCCTTAGTTGTGAAAGTCACTCCTTCTTAGTTGTTTTCATGCGACTAAATTTTTTTTGGTCATGTGTGTTGGGAACAAAATTGTTCCCAAGTTTGGAATTGATTTTTGTATATGGTGTCAAATGCTGGCATAAATTTATTTTCTGCCAATTTCCACTTATCTCAATGGTTATTTTAAAATAAAAAAGTCCTTTCTAAAATATTGCTATTTTTAGTTTTATTAGCAATGCATTCCTAGATATATATTCCTAGGTCTTGCTTATCTAATTGAATCTAATTTTTTTTTCTTTTTAAAAATTTAGTAGGGTAGCTAGGTAGCTCAGAGTATAGAGAGCCAGGCTCGAAGTTAGGAAAACCTGGGTTCAAACCCGGCCTATCCCTTACCCCTCTTCTGCCTTAGAATCAATACTTAGTATTGATTCTAAGACAGAAGGTGTTAAGGTTTTTAAAAAATCTAATACTAAATAGAATTTAAAAATTCATTATGCTTTGTAGGTTCCTTTGATATTCCTTAAATTTTGTTCCTCATAGTATTCATAATAAATTTGTATAATTTTATATCTTGTTGTCAATTTGATGAATCTAATAATAAATTGGAATACAAATACAGAGAATCTCATTGGCTTTTTTATTATATTGGATTATTCAGATATGAATATTGATTATCTAATTATTTCATTCTTATTCCTGTAGGAATTATTTTATAGTCATTTATATTTTCTGTGTCTTAGTAAATTAATTCCTAGATATTTAATGTATTTTTTAAAACTTATTTTTATTTATCTATCTTCCACATAATTTTTTGCTAGTGAGATTCAGATTTTAGATTTTTATGTCTATATTTTATCTTGCTACTTTAATGAAGAATTTTTTGGTTGAATTCCTAGGGTTTTCTAAGTACACCATTTTAGTTTCTAAAATAATTTTGCCTTATCTTGCTGTGTTCCTTTATTTTTCTCTTCTTATTGTTGAAATTATCATTTGCAATCTTAATCCAGATAATACTTGTATAGATAGTGGGCTTTCTTGCTCCATGCCTTATTACTGGGAAAGTTTCCAATGTGTTTGGTACTATATCTTCATTTTAGATGAACATTTTCAAAATGTTATACAAAGATCCTTTCATTCTTAAGCTATCTTTTCTGCATTTATTGATATAATTATGTCTTTTTTGTTACTTTACAATTCCCAGAACCAAATTATATGGAAATATATCCTCTCCTTCATTATATTTCTACTGCCTTTGTCCTTGACATGCTTTGAGAGAGCTTATAGAAGATGAGATCACATTGTGACACTTTTATAGTTATAGTTATAGATACTATAGTAAGATAACAATTTGTACTCTGACCATTTCTACCTGAACTCCATTAGATATAAGAACAAGAATAACAATTCAAAAAAAATTAGTGAATTCAAGTAACACATGGACATTTGCTTAATTACTTAGGATTTTTGAGTCAGGAAGATATGGACCTTAAACATTATGTGACACTGGGAAAGATACTTAATATCTAGCTTCCTCAGTTTCCTCATCCATAAAATGGGGACATTACTAGCATCTCTCTCACAAGTTGTTGGAATGAAGGAACAATGCAAAGTGCTTTACAAAACATAATGGTTCATATAAATAAATGCTTGCTTTTATTTGGTCTTCAAAATAATCCCAGGAATTAGATAGTGATGGTATTATTATCCCCATTTTACTGATAATGAAACTGAGACTTAAACGTTAGACAACTTGCCTACAGTCACTTATTTAAGAAATGATAGACCTGGAAGAAGGAGTGTCATCTTTTTACTGCTCATTACATGCTCTTTCCACTGATCTTCTGGATGAGGAGTTTATTAAGGGGTTAAAATTGTTTGAGGAAAGATAATAAGCTCCATTTCACTTGTGCTCAGTTTTAAGTGACATCTGTCCCCATGGAGATATCTACAGCCAGCCAAAAATGCAGGACTGGAGCAAAGGTTAGAGGTTAGGGCAGGAGATGTAGGTCTGAGGAGTCCAGCCCTCTGTGTACACATAATAATGAAACCATGTGAGTACATGAATATTCCATATCAGCTAGTGGAAAGAGCGAAGAGAGATGGTTCTGGGCTAAATGTTGTGAGGAAGCTGGAAGTAATAATATATGGAAGTCAGGAAGGCAGAAGAGGAGTGAGGTAGGAGAGGTATCACAGCTATTAAATTGTTTGATTTAATTTGTAAATGAGTTGTCTGTTTCTTGACAACTGACAGCAAGCTTTGTACTCTTGAAGACATAATAAAGGAAGAAACAAGCTCCCTCCCCACCTAAGGGCTAAGAATATAAGGAGGATATATATTATAACAGTTGCTTTTTCCAGTCATCTGCAGGTCTACACAGATACTCAATGCCTAGCAGAATTTTCCTAGGCTCCACCAAGCTGATCAAGTACCATTAAGCCCTGTGGCCTCATGCAGGTAATTGTGAAAATGCTGCCAAAAAAATCTCATCCTCTGTGGCTTTGGTGGGCGAGGAAGGGGGATGATGGAAAAAGTTTCTTTTAGGAAAATTTTCTGGTTAATCACAATCTTATCTGAAGTATGAAGCAATGGGATCTATTTAAATTTTCCATTATGATCAGAATCAAGGTAGAAAGAAAATTTTTTTGACCTTTCAGAGTCTGATATTTACATTCTCAATGGTTAACAAAGAAAAAGAAAAAAAAAGCATGGTCAACTGTATTCTGATTCTGAACAAAGGTTCTCAGGGATGAGATGATGGTCACACAATGAATTCCTTCTGTTGTGTTAATGGTTCCAGAATTTTACCTTGCAAATTATTTCCATCCCAAATGATTTAGTAGGAGATAAGAGAGTGAATGGCTTTATAGGAGAAGGAGTTGCTTTTATAACTGTGTATGGGGTGTCGAAGATGTCCTCTATTTTGTTTTTAAAAAATCATTTTGGAAAGGGGATGGATTATTCTTTGAATTTACTAAATCATCAGCATGTAGAAACATAGCCTGGTGCCTGTTTAGTAGAGCGTGTGACAGTTGCATGGAATATGGAGGAGTTAATATTTTCTGAAATAACTTTCATGCTGGAATTTACTGTCTTCTGTATATATAAATTTGAAACATTAATGTGCTATTCTAGATGTTTACTTTTAATATGCATGCAAATTTGGGATGCATCCTAGGTGCAGTGAACATCATTTATGAATGCTTACTTTCCCTGTTTGTTAGTAATTTTAAATGCTTTAAAAATTAACACTTTAAAGAAATATACATTTTAAAGTATTTGTAATTACTACCTTTTGTTTGAAAAGGAAAATATTCAGCCACTCCTCTCCCAGGGGAAAAAGTTGTTTTAATGTTTAACAAAACTATGTGGAGTATTAAAGGTTAAAATATTTTTGTTTATCTTTACTATGAATTGGTTTAGATTAGGTGTCACAGATGTTTGTCTCAGTTAACAATGCCAGCAAATATGGTGTTTACAATGAATGATTGCAAGCTATGACATTTTGGAACCATTATGGATGAGTCATTTCAGTGATAAACATACAATATGTTGCAGAGCACCATACTGTATTTTTAAATGTAAAAAGATATGTATAGCACAATATAATCAAGAGCTTAGAAAGAAAGAATCCCAGATAGGGACTTTGTAGTAGCTCTAACTGCCATTTAGGCTTGTTGTCTTGACAACTCAAATACAGCCATCATGACTTTCCCCAGGCATGAAATCTTAGGGTCACCTTTGACTCTGTCCTGCCCTTTCCTCCTCCCTCATCCAATATGTCAATGAATTCCACTTCGGCAATTTTTTCCATCTTTTGGATTTTTATTTTCTTTACCATCTCCAAAGAGCCCAAACCCCAATATCAAGCATTGCTTTCTTGGACAGAACAATTGAAGCTTCCTGAGCAAAGACTTTAGGGTATCCCTGTTGCACATCTTTTTAGCCTTTTGAGACTAATGACCAAAAAAATGTCATCTTTCTCATTTCACAAACCTCCTGTGACTCCATATCATTCTCTGCACCAAAGCAAGCCTATTCTTCTTCGTTTAAGTCTGCCTAGCCATGTGATTCTTTCTCCCGTGTCCTTTGTTCTATATTATCCTAGTACTCCATGTTTCTCATTCTTGCTGTTTACTTCTAGACTATCATTTGTATTTAATAACTGTCCTTTTCATCTATATCTATATGCTCTCTTCACCTTTTGTAACCTTACAGTCTCTTCCTCTTCTCCATAGTCTCTTCTCTTTTATTGAGAATGAATAGCTAGGTAGTCCAGTGAATAGAGGACTGAAGTCAGAAAATTTTAAGTTCAAATCTGTTAGTGATTAGTGGTAGAATCTTGGATAAGGCATGTAATCTATTTGCCTCAGTTTCCTCAACTGTAAATTATTACATTGGTTTGAAAAGATAGCATACAATATTTTTATCTGTTGATAAACTGGAGGTCATAATAGCTCTTACTTTGCTGGCTTATTGTGAGTATCTGTTAAGATCATATTTGTAAAGGATTTAGCATAGTGCTGGGCACCTAATAGATGCTACATGAATAGTAACTACTCTTCCTCCTCCTTCTCTACTATTATATACTACTATTATTTACTAGTACTAGTAATACTACTTCTCCTATATTACAAACTTTTCTCCTAACCTCCATTTTGGTTTTCCAGTTGTCTTTCAAACATCTAGAACTAGATGTCCTGTAGACATTCCAAGTTTAGTATGTCTACAACTGAACTCATTATTTCTTCTCCAGTACTCCCTTCTTTCTATTCCTTTTATTGCCAAGGGTACCATCATTCTCCCAGTAACACAGGCTTGCAACCTAGGTATCATTCTTGACGCCTCAGTGTCATTCCCCTCATTAAATCAGTTGTCAAGTTGTGTCATTTCTACCTTTGTAACATTTCTTCTATATACCCATATCTCTCCTCTATACTACCACCATCCAGGTTCAAGCTTTTATCACTTCATTCCTGGACTATCTCAACAACCTTCTAATTGGTCACCTTGCCTCACATTTCTCTACAATCCAATCTATCTTCCTCTCAGGTATCAAATTTATTTGAGGAGTTAGGAGGCAAAATGGATAGAGTTCTGGGCCTGGAGTCGGAGAATTCATCTTCCTGAGTTAAAATCCCCCTCAGATACTTAGTAGTTGTGAGACCTTGGGCAAGTAACTTAACCTTGTTTGCCTCAGATTCCTTATCTTTAATGAGCTGGAGAAGGAAATGGCAAACCACTCTAGTATTTTTGCTAAGAAAACTACAAATGGAGTCATAAAGAGTCTGACATAACTGAAAAATGACTGAACAATAACAATAGTTTGAGCCTGACCATGTCACCCCACTCCATTCAGTCACTCTCTCTAATCTTTAAGATAAATATAAATCGTTTAATTTTTAAACCTTTTCATAACTAGGCCCCTTCCTACCTTTCCTATCTTCTTACACATTACTTTTCTCTATATATTTTGAGTACTAGTGACACTGGCCTTGTTGTTATTCCTTGCATGTGATGCTTCATCTCCTTTCTTTGGGTATTTTCTCTGTCTCTCTCCCATGCGTAGAATTTTCTCCCTTCACATCTCTGCATCCTAGATTTCTTGGCTTCCTTCAGATTGTAGCAAAAATCTCACCTTCTTC
Organism: Gracilinanus agilis; assembly: GCF_016433145.1. Classification (NCBI taxonomy): domain Eukaryota; kingdom Metazoa; phylum Chordata; class Mammalia; order Didelphimorphia; family Didelphidae; genus Gracilinanus; species Gracilinanus agilis. The sequence goes on along the minus strand of NC_058132.1, from coordinate 591,089,741 downwards.
ATGAAACTTTTCCCAGTCTCCCTCATGAGTGCCTTCCCTCTGTTGATTTTTTTCAATTTATCCTGCCTATATCCTATTTGTATATAGTTGTTTGCTTTTTTGTCTCCCCATTAGCCTATGAGTTCTGTGAGAGCAGGTGTTCCTCCCACGCACGCTTTCTTTGTATCCCTAGAGTTTCACATAGTGCCTTACACAGAGTGTGTAATGAATGCTAGTTGGTAGATTGATTTGAAAGTATGCTCTAACTGGACTTGTGGTCATTATTCATGTAAGGGAAAGCATAACTTGAGAGGTCCTATTACTGCTTTTATAATTAATGCATGGCAGGAGAAATCCTAAGGATTCATTACAGCTTTTCTGCTTATTTGTGAATAAGCCGAATTAGAGCTGTTTTCCCATGCTACTGTGGCTGAGGAAAAAAAAAAAGGATAGTGAAAATTATGAGGAATACTGTTGAACTACGTCTTAGTTATATGTTGAAGAGAGAATGAGAAAAGCCATAATTTCTATTAACCTATCAAACAGTGGGAAAGAGAATTATATCCATTTATTCCTCACCTAACTGCTCTGTGAACCTCATATTGTCCGATAGCCTCACAGTTGTTTGGCTTAATGTAGTGGCTAGTTTGAATTTACATTGTCATTTCTGTTAAAGCTTTCTGTTGTCTGTTTTAAGGGAATGTGCATTTGTCTTTTCTATCCCCAAAGAAGGAGCTGGCATATTAGATAAAGGACCATTCCTCTGGTACTTTAGTGTATAAAGCTATCCTATCCCTGGTAGGCACTAGCTTTCTGTCGGAGTCTTTACCAGGGAAATGAATCTAGTTATAAGAGCCAGTTTTACTGATCCACACAAGAGCATGTTACAGAAGAAATCTGTCACAATAACAATGATCTAGCCTTCTACCAGAATCCAACCATATCCATATTCAGATTAGAACATGGAGTACTCGCTATAAAAATGATATCTTAGTGTTTTTGGATCATGCTGCCTTTACAGTATTCATAAAATATGCTAACATAAAGAATTTCAAATCGTTTCCATGGGTTAAGAAAAGCATGTGTCCTTGTGTCATTTCCTGTCAAATTTTCAAAAATAATGAAGGAATCTCTAACATAATCTCAAAGATAGACAAGCTGTGTTTGAGCTACTCAAGGACTTGGTCAAGTGGGTCGCTTCTGTGTGATATGTTAGCTCAGTGTTAGTGTGGAGATCTCTGGGGATCTCAGACCTTGTGTCAAAGGAGGGGTGACAGAGAAGACAAATTCAATGTTGATTTGATACCTGCTAGGTGCAAAGCATGTACTAGCTACTGAAATGTTTTACAATCTAATTTGCCAAGTATTTTTAAGAGTCTTTTATGTGAAAGACACAAAGTAAATGATCTGGAAACCTAGCTTTGTGGAATTGTGTTAAGAAGCTCATCTTGTTATTTCCATTTACATCATGTCTCATGGAAAAGGGAAAAATAGCCCTAATATTTATTCATTCACCATTCATTCAACAAATCTTTCTGAGGCTCCTACTATGTTCAAGGCACAGTGCTAGGAACTATAGTGGATTTAAAAATGTACTAATACCCAGACCTTCGGTGATGAACACTTGCCATGTACTAAGAATGGAAAATGAGAAACAATACAAAATCTGCCCTCAAAAAAGTACATAGGTATATGATAGCATATACACACTTTCTCAAATCTTTAATCTTTCCTTTTCCACTGACCCTTTCTTTTCTGACTATAAGCATACACCCAGTTTCTCTCATCCCTAAACACCCTCACTTGATTATATAATCCTATCAAACTATCATTCTTTCTCTTTCTTTTTACAGTTAAAACCCTTGAAAAACATTTCTTTACTCACTGCCTCTCTTTTTTTTTTCACTCTCTTCTCAACCCCTTGCATCATCATCAGAAATTACTCTCTATGTTACTGATGATCTTTTAGTCACCAAATTCAGTACCTTTCTCTGAGTCCTCATTCTTCTTGACTTTGCTATGCTGTTTGGCATTTAGGGCCACTCTCTCTTTAGAGATTGTCTCTTTTGTGTATTTTTGTGATAGCTCTCTATTAATTCTCTTCCTACCAATGTGATTCCTTTTTCAGTCTCTTTTGTCATTATCCATGGAGCTTTGAATATTCTTCAAGGCTCTTCTTCAGGCCCTTTTTCTCTCCTCTCTCAACACTCTATCTTGCTGATCTCATCAGCTTCTAAGGGCTCTAATTCAGATGACTTTTAGATTTATATATTTATTCCTACTTCTCAAAATATATGCAAAAGAGAACTTGTTAATTTATATGCCAAACATCTCTCTTCGAAATGTTCTTATTTCTGTTGAGCCAATACCATCATCCTACTCACTTATATTATTAATACTGAAGTCAACATCAACTCAGTCTCGCACTCTAAATACATACTCAGTTGTTAAATCTCATTGAGTCTTCTGTCACAGTTCCTCTTTTATTCCCATTTCTTCATTTATTATGACACCATGTTTATTCAGACTCCTATAATTTCTTACCTGGTCTATTGTAGTATATTTCTAGTAGGTTTCTTTACCCCAAATCCCTCCCTTTTCCAATTCATCTTCCATAAAACTGCCAAATTAATATTTCTAAAACACAAATCTGCCCCTATTCCTCTCTAACTTAAAAGGCTTCTGTAGTTCTTTGTAACCTTTAGGATCAAATACATTCCCTCTGTTTGGTATCTGAAGCCCTTCATAACTAGCTCCAGCCTACCTTTCCAGATTTATGATACATTGTTCCTGCTTATGCATTCTACAGACTAACCAAACTGGCCTATTTCTTCACATGTAGCTGTGAAAATTTAATACTAGCATGTACCTCTTTCTTTGATACCTCAAGATTAATTCTGGATTTTAAAAAGGGTGAGTTTTGATGTTAAGTTTGAAATTATAATTTACTCCACTCTCTGAATTAAGTTATAATTTTCCCCAACCTCTGATTGAATTAAGTTGTGATTTATAGCACCCTCTGATTGAATTAAGATAGTGTTAGAGGAAAGATAGTTGAAGTGGTAGAAAGGAGTAGACTTGGACACTCTGAAACCATTTTCAAAGGTCTTATGACTCCTGGCATCTGGAAGACCCATATGACTCTGGACAAGTGGCTTACCTCTGTATTCCTATGTCCTCAAATATAAAATGGGGATCAAAATAGTACCTATCTCACAGGATTGTTGTAAGGATCAAACTATTGTTTTGGTAAATTAGCACAGTGTACTGCTCATAATAGCTGATTAATAAAATGATTATTCCTGTTCTGTGCTAGAATGTCAACTCTTTGAGGGCAGAAATGATTGCTTTTTTTGTGTCTGTTTCTCCATCCTCTAATACAGTACTTTTCAGTATACTCTATATACTTACCTGTATGTGTATATATCTATATCTATCTATCTATATATATCAGCATACTATATATATATACTTTTCAGTATTTATAATTAGTATACTATGTATACTTATTAGTATATATATATATATTAGTATACAATATATATACTTATAATGAATGCTCATTGACTGATTCTTGGAACTTAAACTTAGGATGTCATATTTCTCATATGACATCCTAAGTTTCATATGACAACTTGAGCTGGTTATGCATTACCATTTTGCTTCATTTAATACTGAATGCTTAAATGATATAGTAAAGGATGGATGAGAGCACAGGATA